>NW_027052819.1:0-149000 GCF_011386835.1 Chrysemys picta bellii | reverse complement strand
AAGAGAGGATTGATCCTAAGGTTGTGCCCATGGAGGGTTTCTCCAAAAGTTTGTCTTTGGAAAGTAGCTGTTTGGCTGTGAATGAAGTTTCTGAATGTCCATCTAATGTCTCAGAAGTAAATCTGGAATTAGATCAAGCGAAGGGAGAGGAGAACAAGGAGATGTTGGATGAGCCTAGGCAGTCTTGTGAGCTGATGGCTTTATCTAGTCAGCAGTTTTGGAAGGCAAGGAGAGTTGAAGATGAGTGTCCCTATACCTTATCTGTTTCCTGTGCGAAGAATAGTGACAGTGAAGGAAATGTGCCTGTGTCTGTCAGGGGTATTAACTTGCCTATGGAGGAAGCTACCCCAGTCCCCAAGCTGTATGTCTAGTAAAGGAAAATGCGTCTCCAACTCTTTTTTGTCTGTGGAGCAGACAGAAGGTGCCTTTCGGCCTGTGATGGTTGAGAGTAATTTAGTTGTCTCAGAGTTGGTTCTGGATTCAACTAAAGCCCAGGAAGGGAATGGTCCTAAGTTTGCATCTGCTGGGGAGAATGGCCCCGTAACTAGGTTGCATCCAGTTAGTGGCTTAGCAAAATCCCAGAGACCAGACAATTCTGATGCTTGTATTGGGCCTGTTGCTCATGTGTGGTTGGAGAAGGGTGTAACAACTCTGTCTGATCAGGGTGATACCCTAGCCAGGGCACAAGGAGAGCAGAAAGGTAATTTGGTTGTGTTACCTACCGACAGTTTAACAACTTGTAGCAAAAAGGAAAAAATTCCTAAGCTTGTGTGTGGCAAAGAGAAGGGAAGTATTTCTAACCTTTTATCTAGGAAGTCTATGGGTTCGCCTGAAAGGGGATTGTGTAGAGATCTGCCTGATGGGCCAAAGGTGATCCTGAATGTAAGTAAGACCCAGACAGAGTCTGTTGTTGCTCAGGAAAGTGTGCCTTTAGAGCAAGCCCTAGGTGAAGAGGGTAAGGGCAGAATTTCTATGAGGGGTGAATTGCTGCTTAGAAAAGCTCCTGGAGAAAGGAATCCTCATGGTACTCGGTGCAAGCAGTTCCCTGCAATTGAAGGGTGTGAGAGTGATTTAATCAAGGAAGTTTCAGTTCCTAGCAGCCAAAAATTGTCTGTTGTAAAGGGATCCACTAACTTTCCTTGTAAAAGATCCAGTGTGGGTAGCTTTGAGAAGGTCTCAGAGGAAGTAAAAGTTGTTAAGGAAATGAGGCATCCCTATAACCAAGTGGCTGTGTGGGGCCAACTTGTTGGGGAGACAATGGTGTTGGAACAGGAATGTCTCCTTTCTGATTCTTTAAATGAGCAGTTTGTGCTTCAGGGTTTAAGGACAGATTTGGTTACTGATGTGTCAGAGCAGAGCAGTTTTATGGCTAAATGCTTGAGGATGCGGGGGAGAGGAAGCAAACTCTCACCCGCAGACTCTTTGGATTTGTGTGGTATCTCTTTAAGACAGAGTCCAGCCTTGGAGATGATAGCAGTTACGAATATGAAAACTGGTGGACTGGCTCTGGTCTGGTGTAGTGCAAATTACTTGCCTGGCTGGGAAAGGAAGGACTTGCTAATAGCTGTTAGCACAGAGGGCCCACCCCATCAGCCAGTGAATTCTGTTAAGCAAGAGAAATCAGGGTTTGATCCTGCAGGACAAGGAGGAAAGAGAAAACTGAAATTTGCAAAGGGAAGCCGCAGGTTAACCCTAAAATGCCCAAACTCCAATGGTATTGAGCCAAAGGGGTGGCATGACAAACATGACTGTAGATGGACACTTGCAATGAACTTGTTGTTATTGCTAGATTTTGTAATTAATGTGTTGCTATTGCCACAAATTGTAAAAATATACAATGTGCCTAATCTTTTGGAGAATCCCTTGAACATGTTAAAAGGAATACATGAGAACACACGTTATGTTAAAAGGCCTTGTTACACTGGGGTTTCACAGGCAATGCATATAAACAATATGGGAACTTTTCACAGGGGAAAGGACAGTCCAGACCTAATGTGCTGTATGAAAAGGAAGACTGAGGCACACTACCATATTGCTTTCATGGCTGAATGCCAAGATTCCTGGACTATGAAGAACATTAATATCTGCATTTATTCGATGTTAATTGGGTTCCAAACATTGGCCCGAGCTTGTATGGATAAAGTAGCAGTTTTCTTTAGCTCTTGGCAAGATCACATGGCACATACAGGAACCATGCTGCCAGAGCAGATCCAATCCACTATTGTTCTAACTAAGTGTTACCTTGAGTTTGTAAAGAGGTTCAATCATGTGGTTGAACATGATTTTGATAAACCATTTCTGTTATACACTGGTACAGCTTCTAACCCAATACTAGCTGTAGTGAGACAGAACCCAGAATGGGGAGCTCTTGGGATGCAGTCAGTGATGTTTGTGTCATCCCTTCCTGCATCAATTTTGCGTTGGGGGTGTGACGTTATTGACATAAACTGGGACCATATAGATCATTGTTGCAACCAAAGTCCTGTAGTGGCACCCAAATCTTGTATAAAGGGGGTCAAATGGGGTGTCTAGGACAAGGTTATGGTTTACTGGTTATGATTATGCTCTCTATATGTATGTATCAGTTTTGTAGTCGAAGTTATGAATATTGGCTCTATACTGTCTGTATGGCAAACTTATGCTATGCTTCTGGGTGACATCCCAGACAAGCTGAGATTAGCTCTGCCTAGCCTGCTTGATGGCCCATTAAGGACCATCAGCTATACAATGGACCCATTGAGAAAAGGCAGATACGCCTTGTACCTCAGCAAAGTATGCAGGGACTGGCCCATGTGACTCCAGACTCCATGTTGCTGTAATTTAAGAACAAAGAGGTGTTCTTACACCTGGAAAAGACTATATAAGGCTGATGCCTGATCTCCATCTTGTCTTCAATCCTGCTTCTTACCTCTGGAGGAACTTTGCTACAAGCTGAAGCTTTGAACAAAGGACTGAGGACCCATCCCAGCGGGGGATGTATTCCAGAGACTTGATTTGAACCTGCAGTTTATTCCATCGCTGCTGCAAGCCTGAACCAAGAACTTTGCCATTACTGTATGTAATTGATTCCATTTAACCAATTCTAACTCTCATCTCTATCTTTTTCCTTTTATGAATAAACCTTTAGATTTTAGATTCTAAAGGATTGGCAACAGCGTGATTTGTGGGTAAGATCTGATTTGTATATTGACCTGGGTCTGGGGCTTGGTCCTTTGGGATCAGGAGAACCTTTTTCTTTTACTGGGGTATTGGTTTTCATAACCATTTGTCCCCATAACAAGTGGTACTGGTGGTAATACTGGGAAACTGGAGTATCTAAGGAGATTGCTTGTGAGACTTGCAGTTAGCCAGTGGGGTGAGACTGAAGTCCTCTTAGTCTGGCTGGTTTGGTTTGCCTTAGAGGTGGAAAAAACCCCAGCCTTGGGCTATAACTGCCCTATTTGAGCAATTTGTCCTGAGTTGGCACTCTCAGTTGGGTTCCGCCAGAATCGCATTGTCACAGAGCCGTCTGTCCCTGTTGGGCTCACGCCATCCGAACTTATTGACTGTGCAGCAAGATCTGATGCAGAGCGGTTCTGGGGCATTGTTTTGCCGCCCCCAATAAGGTAGTTGTATGTGGTTCTGGGACCTGTTAGTTTGGCCGACCCCATATGCATATAAAAAATGCATAGGTATGCACCTGTGCTGAGGGGTTGTTACCGCCTCAAGAGGGGTTGTTACCGCCTCATAGTGTATTGAGTCTGGACATAAGGTACAGATGCATCGTGGTATTTGGAAATAGAGGCCTTGGGTGTGTGTGTGTGTGTGTGTGTGTGTGTGTGTGTGTGTGTGTGTGTGTGTGTGTGTGTGTGTAAACACCAGTGCGAATTGAGAGTTACCAGAAGATGCCCAGAGTACTCTGCGAAGTCTTTTGGCTCGTGACCAGAACTACTCTAACACAAGCCCGGTAACTAGAGGATCTTTTAGGAGATCTGACTCACGGTGGGCTGACTCGGCCTGGCATCGTCCGGCAAGGAAGCTACCTGGGTCTAGGAGTGTGTGAACCCATCTTCCCTCCCCTTTCCTCTCTGTGTGAGCCACTGACAGTCTGATCATCTCGCTGGATGCAAAGAGAATGAGCGGCGCCGTCTCTCTGAGACTAGCCGACGCTCTTTGCTGAAGGGAGGTGTAGGAGGGTTGTGGTCATCCTCGTTAGCCTCTCCTGTGAGAGTATTCTATAGGGAGTTGTGACAATGCGGTTCTGGCGGGACCCAACCGAGAGTGCCAACTCAGGACAAATTGCTCAAACAGGGCAGTTACAGCCCAAGGCCGGGGTTCTTCCACCTCTAAGGCAAACCAAACCAGCCAGACTAAAACTTCGGTCTCATCCCACTGGCTAACCGCAAGTCTCACAAGCAATCTCCTTAGACACTCCAGTTTCCCAGTATTACCACCAGTGCCACTCGTTATGGGGACAAATGGTTATGAAAACCAATACCCCAGTAAAAGAAAAAGGTTCTCCTGATCCCAAAGGACCAAGCCCCAGACCCAGGTCAATATACAAATCAGATCTTACCCACAAATCACGCTGTTGCCAATCCTTTAGAATCTAAAATCTAAAGGTTTATTCATAAAAGGAAAAAGACAGAGATGAGAGTTAGAATTGGTTAAATGGAATCAATTACATACAGTAATGGCAAAGTTCTTGGTTCAGGCTTGCAGCAGCGATGGAATAAACTGCAGGTTCAAATCAAGTCTCTGGAATACATCCCCAGCCGGGATGGGTCCTCAGTCCTTTGTTCAGAGCTTCAGTTTGTAGCAAAGTTCCTCCAGAAGTAAGAAGCAGGATTGAAGACCAGATGGAGATGAGGCATCAGCCTTATATAGTCTCTTCCAGGTGTAAGAACACCTCTTTGTTCTTACTGTGGAAAATTACAGCAAAATGGAGTCTGGAGTCACATGGGCCAGTCCCTGCATACTTTGCTGAGTTACAAGGCGTATCTGCCTTCTCTCAATGGGTCCATTGTATAGCTGATGGTCCTTAATGGGCCATCAAGCAGGCTAGGCAGAGCTAATCTCAGCTTGTCTGGGATGTCACCCAGAAGCATAGCATAAGTTTGCCATACAGACAGTATAGAGCCAATATTTATAACTTCAACTACAAAATTGATACACACATATAGACAGCATAATCATAACCAGTAAACCATAACCTTGTCCTAGGCACCCCATTTGAGCCCCTTTATACAAGATTTGCGTGCCACTACAGGACCTTGGTTGCAACAATGATCTATACGGTCCCAGTTTATGTCAATAACGTCACACCCCCAACGCAAAATTGATGTAGGAAGGGATGACACAAACATCACTGACTGCATCCCAAGAGCTCCCCATCCTGGGTTCTGTCTCACTACAGCTAGTATTGGGGTAGGAGCCATACCAGTGTGTAACAGAAATGGTTTATCAAAATCATGTTCAACCACATGATTGAACCTCTTTACAAACTCAAGGTAAAACTTAGTTAGAACAATAGTGGATTGGATCTGCTCTGGCAGCATGGTTCCTGTATGTGTCATGTGATCTTGCCAAGAGCTAAAGAAAACAGCTACTTTATCCATACAAGCTCGGGCAAATGTTTGGAACCCAATTAACATCGAATAAATGCAGATATTAATGTTCTTCATAGTACAGGAATCTTGGCATTTAGCCATGAAAGCAATATGGTAGTGTGCCTCAGTCTTCCTTTTCATACAGCACATTAGGTCTGGAATGCCTTTTCCCTTGTGAAAAGTTCCCATATTGTTTATAGGCATTAACTGTGAAACCCCAGTGTAACAAGGCCTTTTAACATAACGTGTGTTCTCATGTATTCCTTTTAACATGTTCAAGGGATTCTCCAAAAGATTAGGCAGATTGTATATTTTTACAGTTTGTGGCAATAGCAACACATTCATTACAAAATTTAGCAATAACAACAAGTTCATTGCAAGTGTCCATCTACAATCATGTTTGTCATGCCACACCTTTGGCTCAATACCATTGGAGTTTGGGCATTTTAGGGTTAACCTGTGGCTTCCCTTTGCAAAATTCAGTTTTCTCTTTCCTCCTTGTCCTGCAGGATCAAACCCTGATTTCTCTTGCTTAACAGAATTCACTGGCTGATGGGGTGGGCCCTCTGTGCTAACAGCTATTACCAAGTCCTCCCTTTCCCAGCCAGGCAAGTAATTTGCACTACCCCAGACCACAGCCAGTCCACCAGTTTTCACATCCTTAACTGCTATCATTTCCAAGGCTGGACTCTGCCTTAAAGAGATACCACACAAATCCAAAGAGTCTGCGGGTGAGACTTTGCTCGCTCTCCCCCGCATCCTCAAGCATTCAGCCATAAAACTGCTCTGCTCTGACACATCAGTAACCAAATCTGTCCTCAAACCCTGAAGCACAAACTGCTCATTTAAAGAATCAGAAAGGAGACATTCCTGTTCCAACACCATTGTCTCCCCAACAGGTTGGCCCCACACAGGCACTTGGTTATAGGGCTGCCTCAATTCCTTAACAACTTTTACTTCCTCTGAGACCTTCTCAAAGCTACCCACACTGGATCTTTTAAAAGGAAAGTCAGTGGATCCATTCACAACAGACAATTTTTGGCTGCTAGGAACTGAAACTTCCTTGATTAAATCACTCTCACACCCTTCAGTTGCAGGGAACTGCTTGCACCGAATACCATGAGGATTCCTTTCTCCAGGAGCTTTTCTAAGCAGCAATTCACCCCTCACAGAAATTCTGCCCTTACCCTCTTCACCTAGGGCTTGCTCTAAAGGAACACTTTCCTGAGCAACAACAGACTCTGTCTGGGTCTTACTTACATTCAGGATCACCTTTGGCCCATCAGGCAGATCTCTACACAATCCCCTTTCAGGCGAACCCGTAGACTTCCTTGATAAAAGGTTAGAAATATTTCCCTTCTCTTTGCCACACACAAGCTTAGGAATTTTTTCCTTTTTGCTACAAGTTGTTAAACTGTCCGTAGGTACCACAACCAAATTACCTTTCTGCTCTCCTTGTGCCCTGGCTAGGGTATCACCCTGATCAGACAGAGTTGTTACACCCTTCTCCAACCACACATGAGCAACAGGCCAAATACAAGCACCAGAATTGTCTGGTCTCTGGGATTTTGCTAAGCCACTAACTGGATGCAACCTAGTTACGGGGCCATTCTCCCCAGCAGATGCAAACTTAGGACCATTCCCTTCCTGGGCTTTAGTTAAATCCAGAACCAACTCTGAGACAACTAAATTACTCTCAACCATCACAGGCCGAAAGGCACCTTCTGTCTGCTCCACAGACAAAAAAGAGTTGGCGACGCATTTTCCTTTACTAGACATACAGTTTGGGATTTCATTTCCCTTGTCCCAGCACACCCGGCTGTTCACAGACAACTGCTTGGAGACTGGGGTAGCTTCCTCCATAGGCAAGTCAATACCCCTGACAGACACAGGCACATTTCCTTCACTGTCACTATTCTTCGCACAGGAAACAGATAAGGTATAGGGACACTCATCTTCCACTCTCCTTGCCTTCCCAAACTGCTGACTAGATAAAGCCATCAGCTCACAAGACTGCCTAGGCTCATCCAAAATCTCCTTGTTCTCCTCTCCCTTCGCTTGATCTAATTCCAGGTTTACTTCTGAGACATTAGATAGACATTCAGAAACTTCATTCACAGCCAAACAGCTACTTTCCAAAGACAAACTTTTGGAGAAACCCTCCATAGGCATAACCTTAGGATCAATCCTCTCTTGTGCCTGGTTTGTATTAACTTGACTGACCATAGCTTTAATATCATTTCCAATCATAATATCCTTAGGGATTATGTCTTTTACTCCCACAACCATGGTGCCCTCCAATCCCTTCCATTTCAGGTGGATTTTAGCCAAAGGCACCCCGACAAAATACTTGGATAAGGCTACAACAGTTACATCTTCACCTGGCAAATAATCTTCCTTCCTGACAAGACTTGCTTTAACCAGAGTAATATCTGCTGCGGTGTCCCTCCATGCCATACACCTCACTCCATTCACTTCGGCACTGCTAATAAACTCTGCGTTATTTCCCCCATATTTAGCTTTAATGTGAGTTTTAAGGTCAAATTCTTCAGAGACCACAGAAACAGCATTTGCACACAGGGCACCAATGCTGGGCTCTGTGTGGCTTGCCTGTGAGTTTACAACAACAGGGTTAGCATTGGCCGTGGCATTTGGGGTTGCTGGTTTTGGGCTGCCCTTCAGTGTCGGGCAGTCTGGTCTCATGTGGCCCAGCATACCACAGCGATAGCATGTAACCTGTTCCGTCCTGGGATGTGAGTTCCTACCCTCTGGGCCCCCTTGAACTCTTTTAGAAGAGTCAGGTTTATTTTTAAATCCTTCCCTCCTCTTGAACTGGGGAGAATGGTGATCAGTTTTCCCCGGGGTTTTACACCCTTCTCGAGCCCTGTTTTGGGTATGGGCATCCGCAATCTCTGCTGCCCGTAGGACTGACTCAGGGTCCCTGTCACACACAGCTGCTCTCACATTGTCAGGCACAATGTCTAAGAACTGTTCCAAAGTTATTAAATCCAGCAGTTTTTCAAAACTCCCATGCGCCTTAGCTCCCATAACCCACTATGTCACAGGAGTGATCCTTAATTTCTGAGCCGCTAGCGCGGACAGGGCATCCTCCCTGTGTGTGTAATTAAAAAATGGGTGGGGAACAGTCTAAGCATTCCCTCTCACCCCCTAAGGGTACCCCAGCTTATTTCATGTACGTACATTATGGTCCGAAAACCTGCAGGTATTTAGAGAATTGAAATCTTTACACGCGTGCAAATCCATCTAAACAATGGCCACTAGAAGGTACCTTCAATTTAAATAAACTTACATATCTCAGAAAAACCCTGGCTTCGCCAAAAGCCTCTGATACTCAGTGGGAGCAATTTGTCTATTGGTAAAAGAAAGCGACAAAGAGACTCCATGAGTCTCGGGTGCGGAGTCTAAAAGTGATATATTAAATATCACTAAGGCTAAAAAGGCATTGCAGTAAAATCTAGCAAGTTCAAAAATTCAGAATTTCCTAAATAACCAGCTAATGGCCATTCAAAATGATCTTGAGCATCAGGCTTGGCCCACTGCCCTTACAGACACATCAGAAGTACCATCTAATCTGTGGCCATAAAAACATACTTGGAGACTTTCTGGGTGAAAGTGCGGACGTTCTCAGTGCTCCTTCCAAGCATATGAACCGGTTAGGGGGGTGTGGGCTCCCACATACCGAATCCTGCCGGGTCCATGAAAAAAATGCATGTGGAATTGGGTAATTCACCAAAACATCTAAAAAATTAAACTACCTGGTATGCCCAATCAATTTTTAGTCAGTGCTCCTAAAATTACACCTGACATTTAAATAAAGTTAGAAAGTCAATGGACATTTTGGCCGTTAAAACCCCCACAGCTTCAGTGTATACGTAAACTAAAACCAAAAAAAGTTGTCACTGTTCATAATTACGTTTGCTAAAAAAATGAAAAACAAAAAACTACCCTAACAAAACATTTACTTTTCCAAGCTAATAATAACGGTGTGTATATTAATGCCACCACATTGCACGACATATATTTTAATCTCACTACCACTGCAGCAATCATATTATCTACTGGCCTGCAAATAAAGTTTTGCAAATAGCCCTTAAGTTCCAAAGACCCTTTAATTAAACTAGTTTAATACCAAAATCAATTTCAAAATTTGCTTTCACTGTTACCAAAGGTTCAAAAAATCTCTAAAGTACAGAAGCAAATTCACATGCTTCAAAATATATATCAAGTTAAAAAGTATGTCTTTCATACAGCTTATAAAATGTCCACCTTATGTACTAAATATAATATATTATGTTTTATAACTAAAAATGTACAACAACCCCATCATATTCTCGCTATAAAAATGTTATTGCTTGCATTGTTGTTAGCAAGTGTAAAAGTATGTTATTATTATTGTAGAAAACATAATAATAATAATACCTTTCATGTCCATGCTCATCATGCATTATCATTACATCCAATCAAACCCTCTAAGATTAAAGCATCCAATGTAAAATCTAAATTCCAAAACTTAATGCAAATAAAAATTGAAAAATATTGGTTGTACTAGTAGTACAAAAGTGGGGGTTGTGGAAGCAGAGAAAAAACTGACAGGAAGGGGATTGCAAAGCATGACAGTTTGTTAGCAAGAGTCAGGCTAACTGTAACCCTAATAACGCGAGATTTGTAGACGCGAGGATTGTGTGAGGCGAGTGGGAAAGAACTGTGTGAGAAGTTGTTGCGATCTTGTGTAGATAATGTGTAGAAAATATTGTATGTAGACTAGAGTCAAAACAAGTGAGAAAAATAAGATATCAAGATGGCCTATGTATAAACGAAATGCAGCTGTTGCTTATTATTGTCTGTAATGAAAGGTATAAAGGTTTGCTGTAACTGTTTACCACTAGAGAGACCTGTTTAGCTCTCTCCCTCTACGCAATTGTTAGAGAAAATAAAGTATCTGACTTGCTGTACCCAAACAAAAAGTGAGAACTCTGTTATTCTCCAACACTATCTATCTATCTATCTATCTATCTATCTATCTATCTATCTATCTATCTATCTATCTATCTATCTATCGCCACACACCCCATCTATCTATCTATCTATCCCCACACGCCCCATCTATCTATCTATCAATCTACCTATCTATCCCCTTGCATACAGAGGTTCCCAGTGCTGAGTGCTGGGACAGACCCTTTACCCGAGTGAGGTGTGATGGTTCCTTCCCGCTGTGTGTCCCTCCACAGAAGGGGCTCCTGATCTGAACACCCTGCCCTGCTCTCCCGCTCATCCCCCTGACCTAGGGTGTTGGTGCCTGTCTTGCTCGAGGCCACCTACCATCCAAACTGGGGCCCACCCAGCTGCCGAACCCTCCCCCGCATCTGGCCAAAGCCCCCAGCCAGAACCCCAATGGCCACTGCTTCCTCCAGCTCCACTACAACTACACTCGCCCTGATGCCTACTCCGATAGCCGCACCCACCACTGCCAGGAACCACCCCCCGACCCATGGCCAGGCCCAACCACTCGGCCTTCTTCACTTTAAAGCGCTGCCCGTAGGCCGTCAGGAACTCGTCCATCTGCTTGTCCAGCTCCTCCTTCAGCTCCTCCAGGGCCGCCTGTTTCTGGGGGTCCTCACCCCGCAGCTCCCCCCGGCAGCGCTCCAGCAGCTCCTGGCGTTTCCCCTCCAGGCGTCGCTGCATTTCCGCAGGCTTCACACTCAGGCAGCGGCGCATGCTCTGGTGGCCACGGTCCTGTGGGGAGCGGGAGAGATTGGCCATTAGGGACGGGTTCTAGTGTTTCCCAGCCACAGGGGGCACCACTATGTCATGCACCCACAGCCCCTTCAATTCCGAACCACCACAGCCCCGTGCTATCCCATCCTTGCCCCTCCGCCCCCCCAGCTCTGCCGGTGACCCTCACTCCCGACCCGCAGCCCTTCTGTGATCACCAACAGCTGCACAAATTGTTCATATTTCCTCCTGGAGGCTTCTACTGCTTTTCTGTTTTCCTCCTCCATCATCGCTGCCATCTGTGGTGGGATGGGAAAAAGGGTGGGGGATGGGGATGGAACCATCTCTGAACTGGGAACCCCTCTCCCCCCACTCACCATTTCCACATTCCTCCAGGGCTCTGCTCGCTACTGTCATCTCCCCACTGCCCCCTGACCCCCCACATTCCCCCAGAGCCAGGGACAGCCCCCTAATGATTCATAGATTCATAGATTCATAGATTCTAGGACTGGAAGGGACCTCGAGAGGTCATCGAGTCCAGTCCCCTGCCCGCATGGCAGGACCAAATACTGTCTAGATCATCCCTGATAGACATTTATCTAACCTACTCTTAAATATCTCCAGAGATGGAGATTCCACCACCTCCCTAGGCAATTTATTCCAGTGTTTAACCACCCTAACAGTTAGGAACTTTTTCCTAATGTCCAACCTAGACCTCCCTTGCTGCAGTTTAAACCCATTGCTTCTGGTTCTATCCTTAGAGGCTAAGGTGAACAAGTTTTCTCCCTCCTCCTTATGACAGCCTTTTAAATACCTGAAAATTGCTATCATGTCCCCTCTCAGTCTTCTCTTTTCCAAACTAAACAAACCCAATTCTTTCAGCCTTCCTTCATAGGTCATGTTCTCAAGACCTTTAATCATTCTTGTTGCTCTTCTCTGGACCCGCTCCAATTTCTCCACATCTTTTTTAAAATGCGGTGCCCAGAACTGGACACAATACTCCAGCTGAGGCCTAACCAGAGCAGAGTAGAGCGGAAGAATGACTTCTCGTGTCTTGCTCACAACACACCTGTTAATACATCCCAGAATCATGTTTGCTTTTTTTGCAACAGCATCACACTGTTGACTCATATTTAGCTTGTGGTCCACTATAACCCCTAGATCCCTTTCTGCCGTACTCCTTCCTAGACAGTCTCTTCCCATTCTGTATGTGTGAAACTGATTTTTCCTTCCTAGGTGGAGCACTTTGCATTTGTCTTTGTTAAACTTCATCCTGTTTACCTCAGCCCATTTCTCCAATTTGTCCAGATCATTTTGAATTATGACCCTGTCCTCCAAAGCAGTTGCAATCCCTCCCAGTTTGGTATCATCCGCAAACTTAATAAGCGTACTTTCTATGCCAATATCTAAGTCGTTGATGAAGATATTGAACAGCGCCGGTCCCAAAACAGACCCCTGCGGTACCCCACTCGTTATGCCTTTCCAGCAGGATTGGGAACCATTAATAACAACTCTCTGAGTACGGTTATCCAGCCAGTTATGCACCCACCTTATAGTAGCCCCATCTAAATTGTATTTGCCTAGTTTATCGATAAGAATATCATGCGAGACTGTATCAAATGCCTTACTAAAGTCTAGGTATACCACATCCACAGCTTCACCCTTATCCACAAGGCTCGTTATCCTATCAAAGAAAGTTATCAGATTGGTTTGGCATGATTTGTTCTTCACAAATCCATGCTGGCTGTTCCCTATCACCTTACCACCTTCCAAGTGTTTGCAGATGATTTCCTTAATTACTTGCTCCATTATCTTCCCTGGCACAGAAGTTAAACTAACTGGTCTGTAGTTTCCTGGGTTGTTTTTATTTCCCTTTTTATAGATGGGCACTATATTTGCCCTTTTCCAGTCTTCTGGAATCTCTCCCGTCTCCCATGATTTTCCAAAGATAATAGCTAGAGGCTCAGATACCTCCTCTATTAGCTCCTTGAGTATTCTAGGATGCATTTCATCAGGCCCTGGTGACTTGCAGGCATCTAACTTTTCTAAGTGATTTTTAACTTGTTCTTTGTTTATTTTATCTGCTAAACCTACCCCCTTCCCATTAGCATTCACTATGTTAGGCATTCCTTCAGACTTCTCGGTGAAGACCGAAACAAAGAAGTCATTAAGCATCTCTGCCATTTCCAAGTTTCCTGTTACTGTTTCTCCCTCTTCACTAAGCAGTGGGCCTACCCTGTCTTTGGTTTTCCTCTTGCTTCTAATGTATTGATAAAAAGTCTTCTTGTTTCCCTTTATTCCCGTAGCTAGTTTGAGCTCATTTTGTGCCTTTGCCTTTCTAATCTTGCCCCTGCAAGTTGTTTGTGTGTTGTTTGCCTATATTCATCCTTTGTAATCTGTCCTAGTTTCCATTTTTTATATGACTCCTTTTTATTTTTTAGATCATGCAAGATCTCGTGGTTAAGCCAAGGTGGTCTTTTGCCACATTTTCTATCTTTCCTAACCAGCGGAATAGCTTGCTTTTGGGCCCTTAATAGTGTCCCTTTGAAAAACTGCCAACTCTCCTCAGTTGTTTTTCCCCTCAGTCTTGATTCCCATGGGACCTTACCTATCAGCTCTCTGAGCTTACCAAAATCTGCCTTCCTGAAATCCATTGTCTCTATTTTGCTGTTCTCCCTTCTACCCTTCCTTAGAATTGCAAACTCTATGATTTCATGATCACTTTCACCCAGGTTGCCTTCTACTTTCAAATTCTCAACGAGTTCCTCCCTATTTGTTAAAATCAAGTCTAGAACAGCTTCCCCCCAGTAGCTTTTTCAACCTTCTGGAATAAAAAGTTGTCTCCAATGCAGTCCAAGAATTTGTTGGATAGTCTGTGCCCCGCTGTGTTATTTTCCCAACATATATCCGGATAGTTGAAGTCCCCCAACATCACAGCAAGGGCCACATTAGCATCACCCCTGTGGAGGGGGCTGGTTCTCCGGCTGGGTCTCTGGGGGTTCCCTTATCTCTCAGGGGCTGGGGTCAGGGAGCCCCAATCAGGACATTTTGCAGGGGCTGTGGTGGTGCCCCCTCCTGGCCTACTGCAACTGGCTAATGGCAGGAGGATCTGGGGTGAGAATAAACTGAAACTGTTGGTTTGGGATTTGGGGGTGTTCTAACCTCCCTAACCTCTTAGGATTGTTTTAAAATCAGTGGGGAAATGAGAGGAAATGCCCCCAAATTGTCCCCTCTACACACGCACTGAATCAGGGGAGGAGAAAATATTTAAAACAAACATAAAGTATGAAAATCAATTTTTCTTCCACTTGTTGAAAATGAAAACCAAAAAAACTTGTGACCGAGGGATGCAGGGGGTGGCTCGGAGCACAGGATCTACGCCCATGTTATTTATCTACTGAGGTCGATGGGATCTGGGCTGGATTCTGATCTCGGTGACCCGGCTGTAAATCGGTCAACCTCTGTGTCCTTTTGTAATCTCGCAAAATTACCTGTTGTAAGTTTGTTTTTATCTATCCCCAAACATCCTCATATCTATCTATCCCCTGCATACAGAGGTTCCCAGTGCTGACGGCTGGGACAGACCCTTACCCAGAGTGAGGTGTGATGGTTTCTTCCCACTATCTGCCCCCCGCAGCAGGGGCTCCTAATCTGAACCCCCTGCCCTCCTCTCCAGCTCATTCCCCTGACCTGGGGTGTTGGTGCCTGTCTTGTTCTGGGCCATCTTCTGTCCAAACCAGGCCCACGGCCAGTGCCCAACCCCCCCAATCAGGCCAAAGACCCCGGCCCCAATCCCAATGGCCACTGCTTCCTGAGAGGGGAGAAGATGAGGGTCTCTTACCATCTGGCGTCCCTGCCCTGCTCCTGGTGAACTGAGTGCCAGGGTGGGGCAATAGATAGCACCGGGTGCCGCTCGCCCTCAGGGCTTCCAACACCAGGGGCTGCTCAGCAGAGACCTCCAGGTCCTGCGGGAGTCAAAGCAACATTTGTGGCCGTCAGCAGGGAATCAGACCCGCTGTGGAAACGTTCAGCTCCGCCCCAAAGTTTGCTGTTTCCATGAATACACGTGGTATCTGATCATTACCTGTGTGATTTCTCCAAGATACTCCTGCCCCGCGTCCGCGCCGTAGGCTCCAGAGAGCTGCCAATCTCGCACCAACAGGTCCAGGCGCTGCAACAGAGAGCACAGGAGAAGGGTCACACTGGGGCTGGGGGCACAGAGAGGAGACCAGAGCTGGAAGCTGTTGTCCAACCCAGACACGGACACTGAGACCCTGGACATGATGTGGGCGTGGAGGGAGAACAATGGACTGGCTGTTTCTTTGTCCAGCATCTGACACAATGGGGTCTGGGTCTAGGACGGGGGCTCTGAGGTGCTCTGGCAATAGAGACAGTAAATAGGAATAGTAAGAATCAGGTGGGATAACAGGACTGGTGGGGGGTGGAACAAGCATTATATCCTCATATGGGGGGTGATGGGAAACAAAGACCCACCTGGATTGGGGCCAGATTGCAGGTCCCTCCAACCTCCTTCGCAACCTGAATAAACATCTGAGATGCAGAAAGAGAGAGAGAGAGAGAGAGCGAGCAACATTTTTCCATCTTGAACAAACCATCCCCGCACATGTGACCAATCAAGATTGGCAATGCAAAATAAATGAGTGAAATAAATGCCACTGAAACTAAAGGGATCCCAGACAACATTCAGTGGAAACTGATCATTGAAGAGAGAAAAATTGACAAAATGAAGAGAGAAAACATCATTTCAAACAACAATAACTCAACACCAGTAATCAAAGATATAAAAGCAATAACTGAATTCAGAAAACCCAATAGTTGGTTCTAGAAAAGTAGTCACAGAAGACACAGAAAGCCAAAAATCAAACTCATCAAGCCAACAATTGGAGACCAAAAAGAAATAATGAAAAGAAGAAAACTAGTCATTGGAATCAGAAAACCAATGATTGAAACCAGAAAAGCAGTGAAATAAATCACACAATCACTTAACAAAATCAACACACTAATAATTAATGCCAAAAACCAATGGTCAAAAATAGAAAACCAGCATTTATCAAAGTCAGAAAAACAGTAATCAAAGCAAGTTATGGGGAATTAACGTCTGAAAGCCAACAATAAAAAATAAGTATTTGAAATAAGAAAACCAGTAGTCAAAGAGTCAAAACCAGCAATGCAAGTCAGAAAACCAGATATCAAAGTCAAAATACTGTACCCCAAAGTGAAAGAGAGAAAACCAGTAATCAATATCAGAAAAGCAATAACTGAATGCAGAAGTCCAATCATCAAAGCCAGAAAAGTGGTCATGAAAATCAGAAAACCAATAGCCAAACCAGAAAACCAATAATTGAAGTATGAAAACCAGATCAAGGTCACAAAACCAAGTCAAAGTTAGAAAATGAATAGTCAAAGACAGAAACCAATAGCATAAAGAAGCAATAAGTGAACAGCAGAAATGAAAAAAAAGTTTAAACACTCCAAATATATCAAGAAAAATTAAAAGCCGGTAATCAGTAGAGAGACACTAATAAATGAAGCTCTGTAAACAAACACTGAAATCTTGTAACCAATAAACAAAAAGCAGAAAACCAATAATGAACCGCTCCCCTCAAACCAGTGAGATCAAAATCTGACAATCAAAGAATGAAACCCAATAAATGAAATGGGAGTGGTGATAACTAAAGCCACAAAACTGACAAGCATGGACCAAAACACAATGAACAGGAACTGAAAACCAAAGGCTGAAAATCATAGATCGAAACCTGAGAAACAATGAGTGGAACCCAAAAACGTGCAGAGAGAAACCCAAGAAATGCTAACATTTGGCTGTTCTTTGAAAGTGGAAATTGGCATGAAAACATGCTGATTTTGTCAGCTTTCCATTTGTCAACAAAACTTTTATTTTCCATCTCCCCACATGGTCACTATGAAATCAACTGACAACTAATGGTGGGTACGAAATAACAAACAGCTAATAGCCAGTAGTGACTCACAAATAATCAATAACTGGCAGCTATTAATGAATATAAAATAACCAATTATACAAGTTAGTTAATTGGCTAAGTGAAGTAAAAGGCCTAAAAGACAACCGGATGGCATTTCTCTTTGTCTGTCTGTATCGTGATCACTTTTTGAGACCACATCTGGCCCCTTCACCCCGCTCCCCACAGCACGGCACCCCCTGCAGAGCCCTCAGTCCCGTCCCCCGCAGCACGGCTCCCCCACCCAGTAGGAGCTGAGCAATATGCCCAACACGGAGAGCTTGATGCTGGTCTCCATGCGGCGCTTCAGGTCCAGGGAGCCCTAGGTGTCCACCAGGAAGACGGCCCCCTGCAGGGACAGATCCACCGGCCACAGCGAGGAGTTCCCTGCACTGATGCCACCCTTGCCCCTGCCCAGCCCTGGCTCCTCCGCTGCCCGGCTCCCTGGGGCCGGCCCTGGGCTGGAGACAGGCTCTGGGGGAGGAGGTTCAAGCTGTGAACACCCCCCACCCCCAACTCCATCCCAGTGTGTCTGTAGGGAACTACAGGGCTGGGACCTTATCCCCATCTGCCCATTTCTTTCCCCCCTCCTCCAGCCCCTCCCGTCCCCCTGCCCCTGCACAGGACTTTACCCGCTCCAGACTCCTCCATTCCCCTCCCCCGCACTACTCCAGACCCCTGCTCCCCTTAGAATCTTCCCCCCACCCACCAGGCTCCGGAGCCGGCGCAGCAGGCAGTTCATCAGGAAGGATTTTCCCCGGCGCTGCTCCCCGATGATGGACACCAGGCAGACGGGGGCGTCCCCCACCCCACCCTGCTCCAGGCAGAGGCTCAGGGCCTCCTCGTACAGGATCAGGCTGCCTTTGTCATCCAGACGAACCAGCTGCGCCGGGCGCCCCGGCTCTGGCTGAGCCCCCGGCCCCTGCTGCAGGGACAGAGCAGGGTCAGAGCTCGGACCCCATCCCAGAGCCAGCCAGTCCCTGCTTCTGGATGAGAGCCCCGTGCCCCATTCCCATCCCCTGAACCAACTAGTCCCTGCCCCTCAGATCAGATCCTCTTGAGCCATTTCCACCCGCCGTGAGCCATCCAGTCCCCTGCCCTCCAAATCAGAGGTTGTGCCCCCTAGAGAGGAAAGGCCCCGTGTCCCATTCCCCCCCCCCCCCCCCGATCCAGCCAGTCCCCGCCCTGCGTCCCTTTCCCCTGATTCAGCCTGTCTGGTCTCACCAGCTCCATCTCTTCCCACAGGGGCTCTGTGATTTTCTTCACCAGGGCTCTCAGCCACATGTCTGGGGTCATCCTGTCCCTGGAACAGGGAGTCCGGCACTCGGGGCACTGGTAGCCCTGGGCCGAGACCCCGCGCCAGTGAGCCACGAGGCAGCCCTGGCAGAAGTTGTGGCTGCACTCGATGGAGACGGGGTCGTCCAAGACATCCAGGCAGATGGAGCAGGTGACGTCCTCCCGGAGTTGATCCATCTCTCTAGACCCACTGAATGGGGGGAACCTACTGGGTCAGGACCTGGCACCCGGAGCAGTAGGGCTCTGCTGGAGGATGGCTGATCTCTAGCCCAGGTGTGTCCCTTCCTGGCAGCAGGAGTCTGGGGAGGAGCGAGAGAACATGGGAATATTTCTGTGAACAAGCTGTGTGACTCAGTTTACCTGCCCACTTTGTGTCCCTGTCCACCGGGCAGCACCAGAGCGAGAAGATGGATTCCAAGAAGTCATGGCGGAGATTGGTAGATTCCCAGGCCAGGAGGGAGCCAGGAGCTCCTGGATAACAGGCCAGAGAACTGCCCCCAGTTAATTCCTGTTTGAACGAGAGCAGATCTCTTAGAAACACATCCCACCTCGAGGGAGAATCCACCGCACTCCTTGGTACATTGTTCCCATGGTTAATTCCCCTCCCTGGTAAACGCAGATATCTTCTTTCCAGGCTGAAAGTGTCCAGCTTCAACTTCCAGCCGTGTGGTCACGTTAGAGCTTTCTCTGCTAGCCTGAAGAGCCCATTATTAAATATTTGATCCCCGTGTAGGTGCTTCTAGACTGGAGCAAGTCACCCTGGGAGGTGGGAGCTTCTCTTTGCTAAGCTAAACAGCTTGAGCTCCTGGGGTCTATCACTCCAGGCCACGTTTTGTAATCCTTTAACCATTCGCGTGGCCCCCCTTCTGCCCCCTCTCCAATATATTCACATCCTTCTTGGACTGCTCCGGAACTGGACACAGGACCCCAGCAGCGGTCGCACCAGCGCCAAATCCAGAGGTAAACTGACCTCTCTGCTCCTACGCACGATTCCCCTGTTTGGGCATCCTTAGCGCCTTTGACCACACTGTCGCACGGGGGCTCACGTCCAGCTGATTATCCCCAATGGCCCCCTGCACTCTGTCAGCGTCTCTGCGTCCCTGGAGAGACACCCACCCCTCCACCCCCCACCGGGCTGGGAGCATGGCCGACGCTCTTTGGCTGTATCACAGCACGTGTTGTTGGCTTGTGCCCAGCCTACCCTAGCGCTGGGGCTGTTGGTGACACTGGACTTTTCTCTGCTGCCTACGGCCTGGCAGACCCCATGTGCCAGGGGTTAATCACTGGCAGTGCCACGCCTGGCAGGGGCACAAGCCTCTGAGAGGAGTTTGATCTCAGTCAGACTCGCTGCCGAGGGCAGCTGGGGAGACACAGGGGCTCCTGGAGCCCGAGTCCGGGAGGCACCGAGCTCAGCCTTAGGAAAGGCCACGCTCAGGGCCTAACAAGGAAATAGCTTCCTTCCCATCATGCAGTGAGCTGGGTGCTGACTGGCCGAGCTTTCCTCCAGCTGGCATGAGAGCAAATTCACCCTCTCACCCCCACAGAGCCCTGGGCATTGGGTGGGGGAAACTGAGGCACAGAAAGGGGATAGAAGATGCCCTGGCCCAACCCCACTCCCCTAACGCTGGGCTCTAGTCCTGGAGCACCAAAGTCTCCTCTTTTTCTGCTGGAGACTCCCCAGTTTCCCACCCTGGGATCCCTCCCAGCCACCGATGGGCCCCAAAGGGGACCGGCTCTATCTGTCCTACCATCAGTGATGTCTCCTGAGCAAGCACCAGGGCCGGCCCAATTCGTTTTTTCATCCTAAGTGGACACCCCTCTCCCCCCATCAAGATAGAAAATGGGAATTTTGTTTCCCTCCCTCTTTGGACGAAATCTATAAGGATTTCATCCTCCGAAAAGTTGCCAGATTCACAGGGCAGTTGGGGTTTTGCTGCAATCCCCAGCTGCTGGAGGCATGGGATTGCTGCGCTGTGATAAGGCAAAGCAGTGCGCATCACAGGCACAAACTAACCCACGGAAAGAGCCAGCCCCCTAAAAAAGAGGGGTTCTATATATTTGCTTGCTGGTCTTTGTGGCAAGGGCTGGAAAAGCGTCTCCAAAGACCAGCAAGCAAATATATAGAACCCCTCGTTTTTGTGTGTGTGTGGAGGGGGGGGGGTGAACATCTGAGGGGCCGGCTCTCCTTCCATAGATTAGCTTGTGCCTGTAAATGTCCCGATCGCGGCTAACGCAAAACAAGCCACTGTTCTGGGGGATTCCACAGGCCAAGGGTTTGCCCGGGTTTTAGCTGGTTGAACTGGTCAGAGTTTGACAGTGTTTCAAATCACGCCATGAGCCAGACCCAGCGTTGGGGGTAGATTAGCCGCTGTCTGAGCCTATCTTTCTGCTGGACAGAGGGCAAGGTCCGAACTGACCCTGTCCCACCCCGCCACCCCCAGCTGCAGGGAATTTCCGCCCCACAGAGAGCCAGGACTTATCATGTGACTTGGCAATGCCCTAGCACAGTTAGGGAGGGTGAAACATGGGGAACAAGCATGGATGATCCTGCCCCATGGGTGGGGAATAGACTGCGGGGGGACAATCCTGCAACCTGGGGGAATAGAGCAGAGGAGACGATCCTGCCCCTTGGCGGGGGAGGGGGGAGGGGGATAGAGTGGGGGGGACAATCTTGCTCCTTGGGGGGGTGTGACGTTATTGATATAATCTGGGACCATATAAATCATTATTGCAACCAAGGTCCTGTAGTGGCACGCAAATCTTGTATAAAGGGGGTCAAATGGGGTGTCTAAGACAAGGTTATGGTTTACTGGTTATGAATATGCTGTCTATATGTGTGTATCACTTTTGTAGTTGAAGTTATGAATATTGGCACTATACTGTCTGTATTTCAAATTTATGCTATGCTGCTGGGTGACATCCCAGACAAACTGGTGTTAGCTCTGCCTAGCCTGCTTGATGGCCCATTAAGGACCATCAGCTATACAGTGGACCCATTGAGAGAAGGCAGATATGCCTTGAGACTCAGCAAAGTATGCAGGGACTGGCCCATGTGACTCCAGACTCCATTTTGCTGTAATTTTCCACAGTAAGAACAAAGAGGTGTTCTTACACCTGGAAAAGACTATATAAGGCTGATGCCTCATCTCCATCTGGTCTTCAATCCTGCTTCTTACCTCTGGAGGAACTTTGCTACAAGCTGAAGCTTTGAACAAAGGACTGAGGACCCATCCCAGCGGGGGATGTATTCCAGAGACTTGATTTGAACCTGCAGTTTATTCCATCGCTGCTGCAAGCCTGAACCAAGAACTTTGCCATTACTGTATGTAATTGATTCCATTTAACCAATTCTAACTCTCATCTCTATCTTTTTCCTTTTATGAATAAACCTTTAGATTTTAGATTCTAAAGGATTGGCAACAGCGTGATTTGTGGGTAAGACTTGATTTGTATATTGACCTGGGTCTGGGGCTTGGTCCTTTGGGATCAGGAGAACCTTTTTCTTTTACTTTGGTATTGGTTTTCATAACCATTTGTCCCCATAACGAGTGGCACTGATGGGAATACTGGGAAACTGGAGTGTCTAAGGAGATTGCTTGTGAGACTTGCGGTTAGCCAGTGGGGTGAGACCGAAGTCCTCCTAGTCTGGCTGGTTTGGTTTGCCTTAGAGGTGGAAAAAACCCCAGCCTTGGGCTGTAACGGCCCTATTTGAGCAATTTGTCTTGAGTTGGCACTCTCAGTTGGGTTCCGCCAGAACCGCATTGTCACAGGGGGGATGGGCTAGATTGGGGCAAACACCCTCCACATGCCCTCCGCCTCTTGCTCTTAGCCGGCCAAATCTCCGCTTCTCTCTGTGCAGGCAAAATTTTGTCTGAGAAACAAAAGCGTAACTCCCTGTGTCTTATCCTTCCAGCAGCCCAGCTGGCGGGGGTTTGAAGGTGGGTGGGGCGGCCCTGCTCTCACATTGTAGTGCGAGGGGGTGGGAGGCAGAGTGCGTGTGGGAGGGGAGCACAGAGAGACCCAGAGAGATGGGGCCAGGCTGGAAAAGCAAGTGACAGAGACTGGAGGGTGCAGAGAATCTTCATTCCCCAGATCCCCCCACGGGCTCTTTGGAGCAGCAGGGTCTGGAAGTGGACGTGCTTTAAAAGGCACTGAAAGTGCCAGGAACTGTGATCAACTTGGGGGGCTGGACAGCTTGGCCAGAGATACACCCCCCTAGTGAATTTCTGGATGTGACCACTGCCTCTCCGTCCAGAAATGACATCCCAACTGCCTCTTCTCAGAAATGAGACATTTCTTAGAACTGAAAACAAAAACCCTTAGCAAATATTGAACTCTTTCCACTGCTGGGTAATGGTCACCTGGGGCTGAGATGCAGTCACCTCTGGGGTGGAACAGCTGAGGAACAGCAGCACAGCAACACTACATGGGGATGGCTCGCCCAGCGCTGAGATGCAGCTGTCTCTGGGGTGGCTTCTTCAGATAACATGATCTTATGAATGGGTCCTTTTGTCTTTGGAACTCACTGCCACATGAGCCCTGCTATGTATCCTGGAGCTCTTTGCTGAGGCTTTTTACTGCTTTTTACTCCTGTTTGATGGTCTCCTGTCTGGTATTTCCCAGGTTTTGGTTCTTTAGATTAAGGGTGAACCACTCAATAAGACTCATAGACGTTAAGGTCAGAAGGTCATCTAGTCTGACCTCCTGTACATTGAAGGCCACAGAACCTCACCACCCACTGCTGTAATAGACCCCGAACCTCTGGCTGAGTTACTGAAGTCCTCCAGTCATGGTTTAAGGACTTCAAGTTATAGAGAATCCACCATTGACACTAGTTTAAACCTGCAAGTGACCTGTGCTGCGTGCTGCAGAGGAAGGCGACCCCTCCCCTCAGGTCTCTGCCAATCTGACCTGAGGGAAATTCCTTCCTAGTCCCAAATATGGCGATCAGTTAGACCCTGAGCTTGTGGGGGAGACCCAGCAACCAGACACTTGAGAAAGAATTCTCTGTAGTAACTCAGAGCCCTCCCCATCTAGTGTCCCATCACCGCCTGTTGGAGATTTTTGCTGCTAGCAGTTACAGATTGGCTACATGCCATGGTGGGCAGTCTGGTCATCCCATCCCCTCCATAAACTTATCAAGCTCAGTCTTGAAGCCAGTTAGGTTTTTTGCCCTCACTGCTCCTCTTAGAAGGCTGTTCCAGAACAAACTAACTTCTGCCCCAGTCTGTAGTGGGCCTCACACAACAGCTATCGGGGGGGGGGGGGGGGGGGGCGTGAGCTGGCCTCAGTCCATCTCAATGTGGTGCTAACTCTGAACCCTACTAATGGCAAGCCACTTCTCAACACCCCACATCTTCACTTTGGATCTCAGGCTGGGAGGCAGGAAGGCAGTGATCAGACAATGAAAAGTTACACAGCCAGCTGTGAATGCTGTTGGGTTTTCTCAGAGTGCATCACGGCCGTGACACCCTGCACTCTACATTGGGTTTGTTTCCTGTCTGACACGGGTGGAAATCGAAAGAAACATGGGAATGGCTCTTTCTGGGAAAGAAAAGATTTAGCAGATTTTATCTGCTGTCTAGGCATGCAGCCAGCATGAAGCCACTCAAAAAACACTGAGTTGCAGCTGATGCTGGGGTGGGACAGGTGGGTAACAGCTGCAGAGTCGCACTGAAGTTCTCAGTGGGGACCTTGCTGTCACCAAAGGCTGTTCCAGGGGAGCATCTCCTTTGGGCTTTTACTGCCATTGGCCATGATCCACTGACACTCTGGAACCCTGTATCCCTCAGTAGCACACAGTATTCACCACTGTGATATGATTATGAGGTGTTTTGTATTATGCATGCCTTGTGAGGTGGGATGTAAAATGTCTGGATCTGTTGAACATTAATAACCTGTTGGATGGGATGTGCTGTCATTGTATGGGAAGTTATGCTCTCTGTGCGTTTCTGAAATATGTTGTGAGGTTGGGAGACGCCCACAGCCAGCTTTACAGTAGAAACAAAGGAGGGCCAGAAAGGTGTTGATGGCCCATCAGGAAGAATCCACTCTCTGAGAGACTCCTTGGAGAGGGCACTTAGTCAGTGGGGTACTGCCTGACCAATGGGCTTGCCTGACCCCCATGACACAGCAACGATCTTTCTAGCAACTGAAAGAGAGTATAAAAGAGGGACAGAGACATCATAGAATGTCAGGGTTGGAAGAGACCTCAGGACGTCATTTAGTCCAACCCCCTGCTCAAAGCAGGACCAATCCCCAACTAAATCATCCCAGCCAGGGCGTTGTCAGGCCTGACCTTAAAAACCTCTAAGGATGGAGATTCCACCACCTCCCTAGGGAACCCATTCCAGTGCTTCACCACCCTCCTAGTGAAATAGTGTTTCCTAATATCCGAGCCTGGACTCTGTGACTGCATTAGTCGCCAACAGGGGAGTGTTGCAGGAGAGGACACAGAACATGTCTACAAATAACTTTTTCTGGACTGCTGAGGTGGGGGGAGAGGCCAGATTCCATCTGGCGCTGTAGGACTCTGAGGACGCTCTGGGATCGGGAGCGAAGTCTCTGGAGCCTCGGGAGGTGCAGGTTTGGAGACATGTGGGTCCTACCTAGTCCAAAGTAACCTGCCGTGCTCCCCCACCAGAGCCATGTTAACAGGCAACACTGCCTCTGTCTTTCCTTGGCCACATGTATCGTGTCCTTTATCTGGTGGCTAGTCCAGAAAAGGAGGACAAGCGCTCACTACTGCTGCCACCTGAGGGAGTTGCAATAGCCCCAGAATCTGGGACTTCAAGCCCCTAGACTGACCTCTTACCTTTATAGACACCCCCCTCGCCCATACACAGCTATTTTAAAGTTTAGCCTGATAGTAAAGAGACCCCTTTTCAACCCTTCACCACACAAGAGAAAGCCGGCAGCATTTGTCATTAACTATTTATTTCTCCTCTCCTGGCTCCCAAACTGCTTCTCCTCCCTACTGCCGCCAGCCACCTTCGAGTTCTCCCTCTTCTCTCCCCGGCTCTGCTCGCTGGATTGCAGCAGCTCAGCGGATGGTCCAGCTTTACTCTTTCACTTCCATTCTTCTTCCCTTCTTTGCGTGGCTGCATTTGCCATTGAGCAGGCTGATGGAAATACCTGAGTGCTCTGTCTAGGCCAGGGGTCTCCAACACGCGGCCTGCGGGGCTATTTCTCTAGGTAAGCGGCTCCAGGCCGCAGGCCAATGCCAGCCTTCACCCCAACCCCCTGCCGTGAGCCCCCTGCCTGCACCCCAACCCTCTGCCACACCTCGCACTCCCTCCTGCCCCCTGCACCCCAACCCCCTGCCTAGAGCCCCCTACTGCACCCCAACCCTCTGCCACACCTGGCACTGCCTCCTGCACCCCAAACCCCTGCCTAGAGCCCCCTACTGCACCCCAACCCCCTACCTCACCCCTCCAACTCCCTGCCCTGAGCCCCCTGCCTGCACCTCAACCCCCTGCTGCACCCCAACTCCCTGCCCTCAACCTCCTGCCACATCCTACATCCTTCCTGCACCCCAACTTCCTATCCTGAGCCCCCTTCTGCATCCCCCACCCCCTGCCCTGAGCCCCCTGTCTGAACCCCAACCCTCTGCCACACACCACACTCCCTCCTGCACCCTGTACGCCAACCCCCTGCCCAGAGCCCCCTACTGCACCCCAACCCCCTACCTCACCTCTCCCTCTCCCTGCCCTGAGCCCCCTGCACCTCAACTCCTGCCCTAAGCCCCTGCCACACTCCTCCTGCCCCCTCTGGGGGCAGCACTGGGGGCAGCGAGGGGGGGGTGTGTGTCAGTGATGCGGCCCTCGGGCCAATGAACTAGTCCTCAGCCGGCCCTCGTGGTCATTTGAGTTTGAGACCCCTGGTCTAGGCTCACAGGCCCAGCAGCTAAAGCCAAGCGCTGCTGAAAGCAGGGGGAGATTAGCCTGGATTGGCAGGAGTTGAGGCTTGGCCCATAGGGACCCCAGGCACTGCCGCTGCTGCCACCTTCATGGTGAATCCTCCAAGGCCTCGCCAAAGGGCTCTTCCCCATTCTGCAAAGTGGCCTCACGGGCTGAGTGTCTAGGAGAACAGAAACCCTTTGTTAGAGCCGGAGAGTCTGTTGCCACGGCTCCCTGAGGGTCACAGTCAAACACCTGCGAGTCTCTAGGAGGCTCTCAAGCAGTTCCCTGCTCAGGCACTTGGCACCCACTAGCAATGGTCTCTGACAGCGGCATAGCCAAGGGGAGCTCAGCAGATGCTCCCTTCTATGGCTTCCTGAGTGGGAGGGAGGTTGGTCTTGTCATTTAAGGCCTAGTGTCAAAGGCAGGGCTCCTGGGTTCTCGGACTTTGGAAGTGGGTGGAGTCTAGCGGTTGGAGCTGGACTGGTATCAGTCCCACGCTTCCTTCCTGCCTCTGTCAGGGACGTCGTGTGTGACCTTGCAGCCAGCGAACAGGGATAATACTGACCCACCTCAGAGGGGCTGGCAGGGGTCACCAGCGTCATGACTCAAGTTGGAACCAGTTGTGCTCTTGGTAGTGAAGGGCCCAGATTCAGTCCCCATGGATGCCCAGGGTGTCTGTATTGTGGCCCTGGTTTGACTCACCTAGCATTACGGGCTGTTTAGCCCGGCCCTGGCCAGGCGTGATGCATCTGCTCCTGGCCCTCTCATCACACACAAGAACATGGCCCACCAAGGACAATCCATCAGCTCCCATCTGGTGTTCAGCTCCAGGATGGATGGGGAGCCCTAGCCGGACCATAGAAAGACAGGGGGGTGTTCTTTGGTGGAAACTGCTGGAGCTTCAGCCTCTGCTCCCACCTCCACCCCCACGCTAAGGGCTTCAAAAGTGGTGCCTGACCCCAGGTAAACGAAGTAGCCGAGCTGAGGCCAGAGTGGGACTGATCCTAAGAAAAGAGCAGATTTCTCCTCTGCTCTAGGGAGATTCCCCTAGGAAAAGCAGCTGGGGTGGGGCGATACAAGCACTACCCCTCAGCCCATGAATAACGGGCAACTGGGACTTTGGGAGCCAAGGGACTGGTGTATCTTCCTGGAGATCAGAAAGGGGCAATGGAGAAGTTGTACCAAAGTCAATGTCATGGCTGGGTCAAGGGCAGCCAGACCTACTGGTCAGAGCCAGAGTCCACACTCACATGACAGGAGTGGAGAGTCAGCCAGGTCAGGATACTGGAAGATGAGCAGCAAAAGACAAACTTGCGATCACCACCACAACTCAGATGCCAGGAAATCAAGCCAGGGGAGCGGCAGCAGAACCAGGCAGCGCACAGTCCAGAACCGGGAGCAGGCCTGGTGTTCAGTCAGCTTCGTGTTCCTGCTGCTGTCTTACGTAGGGCCAGGGGGCCAGTGAGCTTTCCTGGGACTCCTCCAATAGGACCTCAGGAGTGGAGCCTCAAACTGGGACTGAACTTCATGGGTCCGAGGTAAGCAATTTTCAGCAGGCTTCCAGGTGGAGGGTTGGAGTGTGGCTGCTCCCATGAACCCTGCAGACCCGGGTTGGAGACCCCTGGGTCGTGACAGTGAGTGATCTCTCCCTGCTCAAACCTCCTGCAGCAGGAAACAGTCTCCAGGATCCTGGACACTGCCTCTGAGAATAAAATGAGGATATCATGATGAGAAACAGGGCTCTGTACCAGGGCTGGGATCCAGGGACAGGGAAAGCTCCCAGACAGGCTATGCATCGGGGATGCCATTTCTCCCCCAAGAGACCCACACGCCCCAAGAAGTAAATGGCTCTTACCTCCATGAGGGACTGGGGTCTTCCATCTAAGCCTCTTTGAGAGCCGGCATTGCTGGGACGAGGTGACCTGTCCCCACTGCTCCCTGACGTGGCTCAGCTACAGGAAGCGCCCGTCTGGGAGGCTGTGCCAGATCCCAGGGCCTGAAAGACAGCTGGAAGGAGGCTCCTATTCCTGTGACACCCAGAGACCCCATAGAAGGGCCAAGGGGAGAATAAAGGGCAGAAGGTGAAGCTAGCCCTGAGCCTCTGTCCCACCCCCACCTCCTCAAAAGTGGAGCTTTCCGAGCCCCAGTGGGGCTGTGGCCCTGACACAAGGGCTTTTCTGCACCATATGGGGCAGGGAGAGCTCTGCCTGGGCGTAGCGGGAATGAGCGGGGGTAGACCAAGGATAGGGAGGAGGGGAGTGGGTGCAAGGGAAAGAGGTCCTGCCCCATATGAAGGAATTTGGGGGGCAGAGGGAAGAACCCTGCTCCACAGAGAGGGGAGAGAGTTTCTGTGAGTGCCAGGAGGCTCCATTTCCCCTTCTCGCTCTCCCAATCAGAGGAAGAGGGCCACTCCAGCTGGCCCAGTCTGGTCCTGACCAGAGTCTGCAGGGTAGCAGTGGGCCCACAATAGGGCTGGGCGGTTTTGACAGGGTTGGGACTCACCAGCATGGCGCCTCCCGCTGGTCGCTCTGGGAATGAGCTCAGTCCATGGGGAACGCCCTCTGCTGGCAGCGTCCCATCCGTCTCTTGTCCTCCCTTGGCATCTGGAGCCGCGTTGCTCACCGCTTGACACTGCCTCCAGCAGTGCCCACTAGTCCATCCTCACCCCATTCCAGGGGCGGGGGTTAGCAACAGGCCTTGCACCTGCCTTGATGGCCAACTGCAACCCCCAAAGTCTAGCCCCTAGTCTCAAGGGCCGGTTACAATTTGTCTCGGCCATCGGATGGCCAGATGCAGTACTGCCCAGCCCGAGATGCTGGTCTCCTGCTCTGGAGACAGACCTTCCCCCATGAAATTCTGGGACACACTACCTGCTGCTCTCCTGGGCAGCCATTATATAGGGCCTAGCCTAGCCCTGATTGGCTGGCTCTAATCTCGGCCCTGATTGGCTCTCAGTAGGCCCTTCCCTGATTGGAAGACGGCTTGCACAGCCATTCTGGCCTACTCTAGTTCCCTCTCACATGGGGGTGGGGCAGCCGTCCCACCACAAACCCTCCCCCTTAAAAAATGCTCACGGGGGAGGGGAGGAAAGGGGTCCCTATCACCCCAGCTTCCTTCGTAGTGGGGCCTGCAGGGCATCCCTTTCCTCTCACAGGCCCGCCAAAGTCTGGAGTCAGCAGCTTCCCAGCTGTAGGGTCTGGGTTCGCACTGTTGAACGCCCTGGTCCTACGTGGGTTCCTACTTCTGTTTGGGTTCCCACATGGGCCCTCCTGGCTCCTATGTGGGTTCCCTCATTTCGGTGGGGCCTCTCTGCCCCAGCCCCTTTCTCTCTAGGGGCCTCCGTCTTCACCACCTCTTCTCTGTGGCTAGTCTCTGACCGAGCCCTTGTCTCAGACACTCCCCCTTTCTGCCTCAGGGGGCAGTGCCTCTTTAGATGTCCCCGTTGGTGGCAGTGGAAGCACTTTCTGGGTCTTCCCCCTGCCACATCCCTACTCCTGCTTGTTTGGGCCCTAGCCCTTCCTTCTGGGCTGGCCTGGGCCTTGGGAGTCCTGTAGGGGCACTCTCTCTTCAGGTGCCCTGGCTCCCCACAGACCCAACAAGCTGGGGGCCCCCCTATTACTCTCACAGGGGGTGCCTTTTCTAGGTGGGGTCTCTCTGCCCCATCCCAGGAGGGACACTCCCTCCTTTAGTGTCCCTGTCACCTACAGGCGAAGCAGTTCAGCGTTCCTGGCCTCTCGCCCTCGGTGACGGATCTCTTGTTTGGTCTGGGTGCCGACCTCCCCAGCAGCCAGAACAACTCCCTCTGCTGTTCGGCAAGCCGAGCCACCCAGGCCCTCCAATAGAAGTCTCTTTTCTCCACCATTTTGGACTCTCCATGTGGCACAATCTGCCTAGTCCGCTTGATGGTGTCCTTCTTCAGGCCACTTCCCTCCAGCAGTGCCCCCTAATCCATCCTCATCTCCTTCCGACGGGGAGGAGGAAGCAGGTTAGCAACAGTCCTTGCACATGCCTCAGCGGCCAACCAAAACCCCCAAAGTCTAGCCCCTTGTCTCAAGGGAGGTTGCAGTTTGACTCAGCCACCACATGGCCAAGTGCAGTACAAGAGGGAACAGGGGGACCCAGGCCCACCAACTATCCTGGGTCCAAACCCAGGGATCCTCTAGTGGCAGTCTCCCTGCTCTCCCCTTGTCCAACTGTCCCTGGGCCACTTCTCCTCTTGGCCCTCTAGGCCCTTTCTATCAGGGCCCGCAGTCTGGCAGGTCTTGGGCCGGAGCTGTAGTATGCTCCCTTCAGCCTGCCCAGCACTGCTCTTTTGGAGATGCTGGTCTACTGCTCTGAAGACAGACCTTCTCCCATCAAGGTCTGGGGGATACTGCCTGCTGCTCGCCTGGGCAGCCTTTATATAGGGCCTAGCTTAGTCCTGATTGGCTGGCTCTAATCTCGGCCCTGATTGGCTCTCAGTTGGCCCTTCTCTGATTGGCTACCAGCCTCTGCAGCCGCTCTGGCCTACTCTAGCGCCCTCTTGCATGGGGGTGGAGCAGCCGCCCCACCTCAGCGATCAGCTGTCGCAACCAGGCTGTGGCCTGGGCTGCGGGGCTGGCTCCAGGCACCAGCGGAGGAAGCACATGCCTGGGGCGGCATTCCGTCCATTCTTGGGGCAGCACAGGCCGGGCGACTTTTTTGTTTTTTGCACTTCAGCAGTTCGGGTGGCGGCAGTCCGAGCTTTGTTGTTGTTGGTTTTTTTTCTGCTTTGGCAGTTCGGGTGGCAGCAGTCCAAGTGGTTGGGAGTTTTTTGGTTTTCTTTTTGCTCACTTTGGCAGTCCGAGCGCTGTTGTATTTTTTTTTTTTTTTGCTTGGGGCAGCAAAAATGGTAGAGCCGGCGCTGCTGGGCTGAGGTCGCTCAAGTGGTCAGCCCCTCAACACACTGTATCGGGGGTGGCTCAGGTCTGGGCGGGGCCCAAGCACCCCACAAACAACCAGACTTCAAGGGCGGGCCCTGGCCTGGGTGGGGACCCGGTGGCCAGCCAACAAACAGTTCCTGTCCTGGCCTAGAGCCCCCTTGCACCGTGTAGGGGGTCAGCCACCCGGGGTGGAGTGGCAGGGGGACGCGGTCCCACCCTCCTCCCCCGCGTCCCAGCCCAAGGCGCTGGCAGGGGCAGGATTGGTTGCCCCTGCGTCGGCGGGGATCCAGCCGCAACACGCCGACTGAGCCGCGCCGGGCTCTGCAGCCAGCAGCTCCCGGGCTGCCCCTGGGCTACTTCCTGCCTCCCCGGGGTTTGGTATCTGCGGCCTCCAGGCCTCTTCCGGCTCCTTGGGGTAAACCGCAGCGGGTACTCCGGGCCAGTCCTCGTCCATGTCTGGGGTTAGGGTTAGGGGACTCTGGAGAACAGGCCAAGTGTCCTCCTCTGTTGCGGGCTGTCCCCCAACTGTGGTGAAGGGCCGGCCTTTTATATTTCCGACCCCACGCCCCGGTCCTTATGGCGAGGGGGGCGGGGCGATATAGGCTCCGCCCTCCAAGGGGCGTGTAGGGCAGCCCTCGCTCTCCCGCTCGGAGGGAGGCCGCTCAGTTGCAACAGCGTCTACCAGAGGCCCCGGTGGCCAGCCAACAGGCGAGGGGGGTGGGGCGATATAGGCTCTGCCGTCCAAGGGGCGTGTAGAGGGGCCCTCGCTCTCCTGCTCGGAGGGAGGCCGCTCAGTTGCAACAGCGTCTACCAGAGGCCCCGGTGGCCAGCCAACAGGCAAGGTGGGTGGGGTGATATAGGCTCTGCCCTCCAAGGGGCGTGTAGAGGGGCCCTCGCTCTCCTGCTCGGAGGGAGGCCACTCAGTCTCACTGCACTCCCCGTTTAGAGGGAGTAGGAGTTGCTGGTGGCCTTGGAGGCAGAATTCCTGCAGCGCCTCCGGCACTTGGCGCAAGTGCCGGATGATGTGAAGTTGATTCATTATGTTGGCCGTGACGACCTCCTGCTGCAAGGGAACGAGGACCTGTCAGAGACTCAGATGCCCCCGTGGAATCAGGGGGAATTAAGGGCACCTGGGACCAGCAGCAATTCCACCCAGCACCCACGCACCTCTGAGGGATGAAGTCCCCCTCCTGACCCCCAGAATGGAGTCTTGTTTTCCTTTCAAGGGACCTCCAGTGCCAACAACCTCCTTGTAGGGGGAGCTCCTGCCACCTCCCAGCCAGTGCCCCTGACAGCTGTTCCACCTCCAATCCACAGCTCAAGTTCTCTGACCCCTCTCCTCCACCCCCACCCAGGTTGGGCAGGGAGGGGGCTCTAGCGGGGCGGGGGGCGGAGGGATTCTGGCAGCAGTGAAGTGGGATGTGGGCAGCTTGAGACCTTTCCCCAAGTCATCCCAGCCACTGAGGCTGAAGCCGCAGGATGGCAGCCCTGGTGAATGGGGCAGATCAGCAGCCCCCGCTGACTGAATCCTCCAGTTCTCTCTAGAGCGAGTCCAGCCCTGCCGGCAGCAGGACGAGCTTCCCCCGCCCATGTGCCTCAGAACTGCCCGCTCAGTCGCCATCACCCCTCAGTCCTTGGCCTCCCAGGCTGCCAGTGATGGGAACAACTCTGGGTGGTGGCACGGGTGACAGGAGAGGCACGCAGAGGGCACGTAGAGGACTCTGCTGCCCTTCCCAAGAACAGAAGTCCGTGCTGAGGCAATGCTTGTCAATCATTAGCCTTGCTAACGAGCTGGGCTGGAGCTGCTCCGGGAACAAGCTGGCTCCCTCCTGCTCATGGAGGTGAATTCATCTCCCTTCCCAGGAGCACCTGCTCTCACTCTCATTCCCCACCGGTCGCCTTGCTGCCAGGCCGGCGAATGGCCAGAGGATGGGAATGAGGCCTGGGCCCCGCCCCAATCTCCTGAGTCTAATGCAGCTGCTCACCTTGCTCCCCATCAGCTGCTCGGCTTGCCCCAGGAGGGAGTAAGTGAGGAGCAGCCCAGCCTGGCTGACACGCAGCTGGGGGTCGTGCATGGCCAGCACTGTTGTCTGCAGGAAGAAGCTTCTCTGCCCCTCCGAGAACAATTTGGCAAAAACCTGAAACCAACCAGATGTGAGGCTTCAGCAGATTGCCCTGAACCAGGCTCCAAATCCTGGCCTAGAACGGCAACTCTGTTGCGTGGCTCCAGGAGGCAGTCACCTGCCCTGCAGAGCTGTGCCATGCCCTGGCAGAGCGTCCTTACCTCCCCCACCCTGGCTGTGTTCTTATAGCCGAGGAGCCTGTTGTCCTGGTGCCAGTCCCAGCACCAAAGGTATTCGACCTCATGGATGTTCAGGTCTGGGAAAGAGAGAGACACATACACATTGGTCATTCTGGTTGCAGGGCTTGTGTCCTTCCAATCCCATATGTGGCTGCACAGTGGGCAGAGCCCAACAGAACTGCGGGGGTAGTGGAGAACACAGAAAGAGATAGAGAGAGACTGATCCGCCAGCCGGGGTCACTCGGAGAGAAATTGGCTGGGGTCCCAGTCTCACTCGTCTAGCCGGGTTCCTTACCCGTCTGGCGGAGCAGGAGCTGGTAGAGCCGGTAAACCCCCTCCCTGGCCTGCTGGCTGATGTCCTCGTCTGGGTCACCTACGAACAGAGCCAGCTGTGCCACGTGGTGGCCCATCCTGGGGAATTCGGCTGAGTTCTAATGGAAGGGAGAGGGAGAGGGGACTCCATCAGCATTTTCCTGTCAGCTCCCAGTCCCCGCCTGGGCCAGGACTCTCCTTCCCCTCAACCCCTCTGCAGGAGATGCTAGAGGACAGGAGCTAGAGCTGGATCCTTAGTTATCTCTGCCCACAAGGGAGCCCGGAGAACAGGGATGTGGGCAGGGCCCTCCAGGAGGATTTGCTTCCCCAGCTGCTCCAGGATGACAAGAAGGCAAGAACCTGGAGCATGGTCTCCTTACAAGCGAGAGTCTTCACTTAACCAGGACAAGAAGAACTTGTCTCAAGCCAGGCTCATTCTCTGCTCTGACTCTGCCTCCCCAAGAGGAACACTCCTAGCCCACAGCCCCTGCAGCAGCAGATCCTCCAGCCCGTTGGATCCAGCCCACCTACGCCTGGAGTCAGGAAGCTGGGCTCAGAGGCCACTTACGTCAAAGTCAGGGAGGGAGATGACGGACGTGAGCAGGGCTGCGCTGCTCCTGATGGCCCTGGCTCTCTCTCGTGGCACCCTGGACACGGTCCAGTAGTTAATGTGCTGTGGGGAAAGGAGGCAGCTCAGGATTGATGGGGGGGTGCATGTGTAGTGCTAATGGCCCCCCCCATCCCAAGGGGGCTGAGACATTGCATGCGGTGAGGGTGGAATATCAGATTCATTGACTGCAGAGCTTTAGAAGGGGACTCTTGCCCCCAGGACGATGCTTGTATCCTGCAGGTCACAACTTGTCATTGTCTCTCTAGATTGGGACAATGCTCAGTGTTGGGGCTGGTCCCATCCTCCCTGAACACCTGATTCCTGAACAGCTCCCCAGGAAGGAGACAGACCCCTCCCCCCTCCCTGGCTCTCAAGTCCTTGGCTGGGTGAAGGGACTGAGTGTGAGCACAATCCCCCCAGGAATCTCGGGGCCCGTCAGAGACAAGGGCTGATTCTCTGGGGCCCTCCTGTTTCTCCAGGAATGAGGCTGTGGCTCTTCTCTGAGGACCATCTTCTGGATCTCCCAGGAGGGGTTCAGACTCTCACTCCTCAAGCCAGCCGGGGGCCCTGTGGTCAGTGCTCAACACAAGCAGGCAGAGCTCTGGCTTGAAGTCCCAGCTCCTTCCTCTGTCCTTCAAGGAGGAAAGGCCTGACCCTGCATTGCACTGACTGCCCTGACCAAGGATGGCCACTGGGGGCCCAGCTAGGAGGACAGACTGGAAAATGGATCTAAGAGTTAAGGTAAAATTGCCCCCACCCTCTCACCAGACTCACCTGCAAGATGTAGTGGAGCTTGTCCGTGTCTGGGGTCTTTGCCAGCAGGTTCCCCAGCATGGCGTCCAGGAGGTCTGGTATGACCCTATGCAGATCCTGCAAAGCAAGGGAGAGCCATGGGTCAGAGTTAGGGAAAGTGGGGCTACACCTGCCACAGGATGGGAAGAGGGGTCTCTGGGAAGCACTGGTGAGACCCCCAAACACATTTCCTGGCCTCTCTCATTCACATCCCACTGCAGGCAATTAGCAAGGATTCGGGCAGGATAACAGCTGGCTGATCTACCTGGACTTGGTTGATGTCCGTCTGCGTGCCCAGGGTGAAGACGGCGTGCAGAGTGGCTCGGAGGAGGTGGGTCTCCAGCTCCGGCTCCAGGGCAGGTGTTATGGTGCTGGCAAGAGAGAGGAGCTGGTATTAGACTGTGCAGTGCGGGGGTGGGACTGGCACCAACACGGACGTGAAACTGCAGGGAAATAGGCAGAGGCTGGCGAGAATGGCAACTGAGGCACTGAGCCAGGGAATGATAAGGCCAAGGTTTCCCAGACCGACAGTGGCAGGGCAGGAATGGCGCCTGTTCCCTGGACCCTGCTGCCTCTCCTGTATCTGATCCTGGGAGTCAGCCTCTCCCCAAAGCCATTGCAATGTGACTGGAGTGAAAAGAAAAGAGCAGCCAGGAGAGGGAGTGACCCTTCCTGCCACCTCTGCCAGAGGAGCCCCCCTTGAGGGGTGAGCTGGGAGTGGGAGGGGCAGTGACTCCTAGCCATGGGCCTGAGCAGCACCGGGGTTAGGAGAACCGGGCGGGAGGGTCGCGGTACCTGAGGTTGGCCACAGCAATGAGGGAGTTGGCCAGGACGGCGTCAGGTGGAGAGTTAGGAGGAATCTCCTCAATGAGCTCCTGTGAGACGCAAAGGAGACAAAGGAGCGGGTGAGATTCGGGCCTCACTGACACTCCCCAAGGAGGAGATTACACAGCCAGCAGGATCCCCCCAGCTGCCTCCCGCTCCTCCGATTCCTGCCCACTAGTTCTCCCGTCTCCTCTCCCCAATCTTCAGCCCCAGCAATCCCTGCCCTCAGCTGCCCTCCAGCACCAGCCATCCCCCAACCCTCGGCCCGGGGAGACCCCTGCCCCTCCCATGTCTCTGTCCACCCTCCAGCTCCCGGGCGCCGTGTCTTACTCACCACAATCCTCTCCACCACAGCCGCCTTCGAGCAGTGTGGCTCCATTGTGTAGTCCCCTCTCTGCTGGGCAGCGAGGCACGCGGGGTAGATGGCGTGCAGGAACTCGAGCTGCTGCGCCTCGTCCTGCGCCCACCAGGAGTGGGGTTAGGGGAGAGAGAGCCAGTTAGCCAGGGACCTCCCTGCCCCAGCCACACCAGCTGCAGGACATAGGCCTGAATGGGGGATAGTGGGGACCTGCCTATTGTTCAAATCACCCACGACTCCTCCACAATCAGGGTCAGGAACTGGGACAGTGCCTGTGGGGGGAGGAGACCCCGGCTGGTGTGTGACAAACACCCCCATCTTGGGGGTCCCAGATCATGAAGGAGAAAGGTCCCCATTAGAGCCAAGACCTTCTGCAGGGGGTCGGGATGCTGGGAAGGAGCAGGAGAATCTCAGTTCCAGCACAGCTGGGGAACGTTTGTACCTTTTCTCGGGCATGGAGCTGCTCTCGGATGTTCATGAGAGCAGCCTCCTCTGTTACCAAGTCTACCCGGTCTTCTTTCTCCTCGTCGTCCTCGGAGTCCCTGGCGGACGCTGCACCAGGGAGAGAAGGGGACAAGGTGACTGCTGCTGCCACTCGGGGGAAGGACAGGGGCATGGTGGGACAATGTGTCCCCTTCCCACCTCCGGGACATAGGGCAGATTGGGCCCCACACTCCCCCCTCTCAGTGATGGCATCAGCCCCCAACTCCTTCAGGAGCCCATAGCAAAGAGATCCTCCCCACTGTCCTGGACTCCCTTGGAGGTGCCTCCCCCCAGCCCCGCCCAATGGAGCACCAAGGACCAAAGTGGCAGCATCTAGTGTCCGTGGAGTTCACATGGCTCAGGCCAGACACCTGGGCTGGAGACCCGCCCCCATAGCACTGCTTGAGGGCCTGGGCCCAGGGTGTTCACAGCCCCCTCCTCACCCCTCCCCGAGCCCAGCCTGGATCCTCACCTAGAACAAAGCAGAAGCGTCCGTCGGCCACGCTGCTAGCCGAGTCGCAGGCGCTGCTGCTGTCGGATGGGGAGCGGCCCGAGCTGCTGGGGCTGGCAGAGGGATCCTCCACCTCCTGCCCTGAGGAGGCTGGAAGGTCCTCACTGACCGGGCAGGGCGATGGCCCCTGTTGGAAGTTGGGGCTGGGCGCCTGGGGCCGCTGCTGCCCACACAACAACAAGCCCCAGAGCCACCCTGCCCGGTTCCGCCCCTGGGCTGGGTCCTGCCTGCCCAGCCGCAGCCTGGCCCAGCTCCATTTTGGCCTGGGAGGTGATGCTCCCACCTCGGCGCCTGTGCCGGGAGTGGGTTTCCTCCGCCAGAAGGCTGGGCGCTTCCACCTCCTGGCGCGGCCGGAAGCTTCTTCCCCTCCAGCGGGGACGGAGAGGCCGCTTCGCTCCTGGGGAAGATGTTGTCTGCTTCCCTCAGGCTCTGGGGCCACCTGCACAGCCTTCTTCCCGAACATCCTCAGGAGCCTGGCCATCCTGGAACCCAGTGGGAAGCAGGCATGAGTCTGGGGTCAAGGCAGCCTCTCACTAACCAGCCTGTTTGGTCCCTCCCCATCCCTGCCCCAGCCAGAGCAGCTCCTGCTCCCCCCACAGGGGTGCAGGGAGGGCAAGCTACCCGCATTGGCAGGAGTTCATTGTATGATCTGCTCCCCCTCAACGCTCCCCCTCGTCATCGCTGGGGCTGCAAGAACTGGGGAGTCTCGTCCTTTTCGAACACTGGGGTCAGTCACAAAGACACTGGTCACTTTGGACAAGCAGCTCCCTCCTGCCACCCCAGACCACACTCACACCCCCCCACCCTCCGCCCAGGCTAGAGAAGGAACAGAACCCAGGCAGGGCAGGCTTTAGGCCGATTTGCCCGATTCCCCAGAATTGGGCCCCGTGCATAAGAGGGCCTCTCGCACTCACCCCAGCGGCATTCGTCTTCGGGGGCCCCGCTCCCCTGGCCAGAGCGCCGGCCGGAGCGCGGCAGCCCCGCGGCCCCACTCTCCCGGCTGGAGCTCCGGCGGAGCGTGGCAGCCCCGTGGCCCCGCGACCCAGGCCGGAGCGCGGCAGCCCTGTGACCCCGTGACCCCGGCTGGAGCTCCGGCGGAGCACGGCAGCTCCGCGAGCCCGGCAGGAGCTCCGGCCAGAACATGGCTGCCCCATGGCCCTGCGACCCTGGCTGCAGCTCCGGCCAGCCCCGTGGCCCCGCAGCCCCAGCCGGACCGCAACAGCCCTGCAGCTCCACGACCCCGGCCAGACCGCCGGCCGGACCGCGGCAAGCCCCGTGGCGCTGCATTCCTGGCCAGAGCGCCGTCCAGAGTGTGGCAGCCCCGCGGGGCCACCTCCCCCAGCCAGCAATCCGAAGTGCCGCCCCAGGAATCGGGCCCCGCACTTGCTAAACCCGGCCCTGAACCCAGGAGTCTGGACTTCTCCTGGGAAACCATTCCCCACTTCAAAGTCCCTAGGCATAGCAAGGCCAGGGCCCCCTCGGTTCCCATTGATTTCCATGCTCAGCAGCTCACTGGGTCTGGCCCAGCTCACAGACTCTCAGCCTGGGGAACAGTCTCCCACAAGGGAAGGGCTGGGAGCCCCATTGCTGGGACCTTGCCAAACACACTGGAGACGGCTCTGGAGAAGCCCTTTCCCGGTCTGAGAGCGAGGGGGTCCTGGGGGCTGTTTGCAAATCCAATCTCCTTTGGGAGAGATTCTCTCCCCCTCTTTCTGCCTCTCCCCAGACAGACAGGGGACGCCCCCGAGGAACCCTAATGCCACTCACTTGCTCTGGTGACGGAGAGATGGTTGGAGGATGTTCAGGGTCGTCCCTCGCCCTTCTCCTCTCTCTCCAAGCCCAAGGCAGGCTGGAGAGGGTGGTGGTGAGCTGAGGAGGTCCCTGCCCAGGAAGCAGGCAGGGTGATGGCACGGGGCGATCGGCTGGCTGTGAAAACAAGAGTCTGTCTTATTACCAAGGGACAGAGAAACTCGGCCAGCAGCAGGGGGTGCAGAACACCGCCCTAGTGCAGGGGTGACAGCGCCTCTGGGATCCCGACATCCCTGCACTTTACACACCTTCCTGGAGCCTCCCAACCCCCCTGGGCTGTCGGGACTGCGACCCCAACCCCACTGATGAGAACCAGGCCTGGGAGGGGAAGCTACTGGCACAGGGTCACACCAAGTGTCAGAAGAATGGATGGGACCCAGCAGGCCTTCTTTCCAGGCCCCTTCGCTAACCACTGCTGCACACTCCCTCCCACAGCTGGCAATTACAACCAGGCCCCCATGTCCACTCCCCCGGCTTTGAGAGGGAGTGTGCTCCGCTGGAGTGACTGGACCAGGGGACTGAGAACCAGGACTCCAGAGTTCCATTGCTGGGTTTCCTGTTGGTTCCACTGCTGGTTGTTTTCCTTTTCCTGTGGGACTTTGGGCAAGTTGCTCCCCCGTCTCTGGCTCTGTCCCCAGCAGTCAAACGGGGATTTCATACTTTCCCACTATTGGAAAGTGCTGGGAGAATTGCTCGGCCAAGAACCACGCCGGCCCCGGCCCCCGGTGCAGCATCGCGCTGGCCCCCGGCCAAGCACCGCGCCAGCCCCCGGCATGGCTCCCTGCCGAGCACCGCGCCAGGCCCCAGCCAAGTGTCCACACCGCCGGCCCAGCACCGCGCCGGCCCCCCGGCCCCGCGCCCCCGGCACGGCCCCCGGCGCAGCACCGCACTGGCCCCCGGCCGTGCACCGCGCCAGCCCCCGGCACGGCTCCCTGCCGAGCACAGCGCCAGCCCCCAGCCAAGTGTCCACACCGCTGGCCCAGCACCGCGCCGGCCCCTGGCCGAGCACCGTGCCGGCCCACGGCCCGGCCCACGGCCCAGCACCGCGCCGGCACCGGCCCCCGGCCCCCAGACAAGTGCCTGCGCACCCAGCCCCAGCTCCGGCCGAACACCACGCCGGCCCCCCGGCCAAGTGCCCCCGCCCCCGGCCGAGCACCGCACCGGTCCCCCGGCCAGCACCGCACCGGCCCCCGGCCGAGCACCGCGCCAGCCCCCGGCACGGCTCCCGGCCGAGCACCACACCGGCCCCCGGCATGGCTCCCGGCTGAGCACCGCGCCAGCCCCCAGCCAAGTGTCTGCACCGTCGGCCCAGCACCGCGCCGGCCCCCGGCCCCGCGCCCCCGGCACGGCCCCCAGCCCAGCACCGCGCCGGCACCGGCCCAGCACCGCACCGGCCCCTGGCCAAGTGCCCGCGCCCCCGGCCCGGCCCCCGGCCGAGCACCGTGCTGGCCCCCAGCCAAGTGCCCGAACCGCCGGCATAGCTCCGCGCCGGCCCCCGGCCGAGCACCGCGCCGGCCCCCGCCCGGCTCGCAGCCGAGCACCGCGCTGGCCCCCAGCCAAGTGCCCGGCCCCCGGTGCAGCACCGCGCCGTCCCCTGTCCAGCACCATGCCGGCCCCGGCCCCTGGCTGAGCATCACACCGGCTACTGGCCCGGCCCCCGGCCGAGCACCACGCCAGCCTCCGGCCAAGTGCCCGCACCGCCGGCCCAGCACCGCGCCGGCCCCCGGCCAAGTGCCCGCACCGCCAGCCCAGCACTGCGCCGGCCCCCGGCCGAGCACTGCGCCGGCCTCTGGCCCGGCACCCGGCCCAGCACCGCACTGGCCCCCGGCCGAGCACCGCACCGGCCCCGGCCCCCGGCTGAGCACCGCGCCGGCCCCCGGCCCGGCCCCCGGCCCAGCACTGCGCCGGCCCCGGGCCCCGGCCCAGCACCGCCCCCGGCCCCGGCCCTCATCCGAGCACCGCGCCAGCCCCCGGCCAAGTGCCCGTACCGCTGGCCCAGCACCGCGCCAGCCCCCGGCCCCGCGCCCCCGGCCCCAGCCCCTGCCGAGCACCGCGCATAGACAGCAAGGCGGTGGCAGAGCCAGAAAGAGAAGCCACCAGTCCTGACTCCTGTTCTAATGGACAACAAACCGCCCAGAAGCACGGCAGAGGGGAAAGTAAACCAGTCCGGTCCGGTACAGCGGAGCGGCAAGAGCCAGTACGCCATGCCGGACTGGACCGGCTTCCGCGGCGGAGATTTAAAGGGCCCAGGGCTCCAGCCGCTGTGGGGAGCCCTGGGTCCTTTAAAGCGCCGCTGGAGCTCCGGCAGCCGGTCTCCCGCGGTGATTTAAAGGGCCCAGAGCTCCGCGGCTCCCAGCCGCCTCTGCAACTGGTAGCTCCGGGGTGATTTAAAGGCCCTGGGGCTCCCAGCCACAGCCGGAGCCCCTGGGCCTTTAAATCTTGAAAGGCCCCGCCTCTTCCGGTTGAGGCTACACCCCCGCTCAGGACTCCGGCGTAATGGTAAATCCTTTAAGTTCCTTTCACCCCTGGGCAGGGATAGAGCCCTGGAATCAAGATGGTGGGGAAATTTCATTGAAACCGTTTCTGTCAGAAAATCCCATTCAGACTAAACCAGTTTGTTTCTTGAACTCATAACAAGTGGGATGAAAGTTCTTTGCAAAAAGATTTTCTTGCAAAACAAAAGCATCTCCTGTTTGTCACAGTGTGTTAAATTGTCTCCTCGCACACCAAGAGGAGACACTTAGATCTCGAAAATTAGATAAGATGCTTCAGTCTGAGCTAAGTAGTTGCTGCTCTTATCAATTTCAAAATAAAAAAATACAAATAAAATCAACTATTTCAGCTATTCTATTATGTCACACTCTGATCTGAGTAAATGTGATAGGACACCTCATATTATGCACTCCTCCTAGTGACACTCTCCAATGGATCTCCATCCTCCACCCACTGTGAGGTAAGTAGGAGCGGATCATTATTATCCCTACTTGAAAGAGGGAGAAGCTAAGGTTGAGAAAGGAGAATTGACTTGTCTTAGGTCACACAGCCAGTCAGTGGCAGAGTTGGGAATAGGACCCAAGAGCCCTGATTTTCAAACTAACCATCGGATCTTGAATTTGCGTGCAGGAGGTCAGCGCCTGACAGGGAAGGCCAAGCTTCAGAGCAGAGCGTGGGCCCCGCCCGCTGGCGCCATGGTAACCCCTGACTAAGGCGCCACTTTTGGAAAATGTGCTGAGGGGAAGTGGCTGCTTCCCCTGCACCGCCCTTAGCTACGCTACTGGTGGGGATCACTGCCGGGGCACTATTTCAGCCCCACATTTTCGGGTGGACCTCCCACCGTGGGAGCTGCAGAGCACTCCCCCGCGACACACAAACACACACACCCTGGTGTTAGGAGGGGAACAGGGGAAAGGACAAAAGAAGCAAGAGAAGAAAAGAAAGGAGGGAGGGCTGGAGGAAAAGGTGAAACAAAAAGGACAAACCCCAATGTCCCCAGTGATTCTAAGGGACAAAATCCCAGGTGCGGAATAAAATTCTGCCTCCTCAAGCTTGTGTTTTCCATGCCTAGAATTCAACTCTCACCCGATGGATCAGACTGAACAGGTTTCAAACCTCGAGGAGGCTCTTACCTTCTACACAGGGACGTCTGCTTTCTAGTACAAATCACTAAAAGGGAAGGAGAAAACTCAACAGAGGTTCCTCCTGCCGCTCACGTACGTGAACTCGAATGTTCTCTCAGTCCTCAAAGAGAGACCTCGAGACAGAGACTTGCTGAAGCAAAGCCACAGGAGTCTCTGAGGTTTCCCGGGCCACTCGCCTCTGTCCTGCCTGGCTGATGTCAGCATCTCTCTGTGAGGTCACCACCTTTGACCAATAGTCTGAGGTCCTGCAAAAGGCCTTTGTGATGTCACTGCCACGCCCCTCCCTTGCTGTGCTAATGTCCTGCCCCTGGCCAGGCACCTGGGAGCTTTGAGCTACTCCCTGTGGATCACCCCACTCAAGGCGTGTTCATTCTAGGAAGCAAGCCGACTAGACAGTAAAACCTCAGACGCTGCTCCCAATGCTACACTCAGTTTTTCAGAAATTAGTAGACTTGATGGCCAGAAGAGACCATTAGAGCATGTAATCTGACCCCCTGCATGTCACAGGCCTCCTGTATGACACCATAGCTACTTTGGGGGCAAACACATTCCAGAAAGGCATCTAGTCTTCATTAAATGACAGCAAGAGAGGGCGAATTCACCACTTTCCTTGGTAGCTTGTTCCTGTGGTGAATCATTCTCGCTGTTGCAGGGGGTGCAGCAGGGGCTGGCTGCAGGCAGCGGGTGCCGGGCTGGCTGCAGGCAGGGGCTGGCTGGAGATGGGCTGGTGGGGGCAGGGGGTGCGGGGCTGGAGGCAGGGCAGGGGGTGCAGCAGGGGCTGGCTGCAGGTAGGGCAGGGGCCCCCCTGCTTCTACCACCTTGGCCCTTTAAATAGCTGCCGGAGCCCTGGGGAAGCTGCGGGGCTCTCGCGGCTATTTAGAGGACCGAGGCAGCAGAGGTAGCTGGAGCCCCGGCACTTTAAATAGCCCCCGGAGCCCCCTGCTACCCCAGGGCTCTGGTCCAACCACTAGACCCCCCCCATAAGCGCCACAGCTCCCTCTTCTCCTCCACTGGGTACATAAAACTACAAGTCCCAGAATCTCTTGCTTCCCCCGTCCCATCTCCTGAAGGGGCAGCCAATGGGCCGGAGCCGTTTGCTGATTGGCAGGTGCGCGGGCCAGTGGGGGGGAGCCCGTGCCCGGCGCGAGTTGGCAGCTGGCGATGGCCCAATGTACAGGCCCAACCACTCGGCCTTCTTCACTTTAAAGCGCTGCCCGTAGGCCGACAGGAACTCGTCCATCTGCTTGTCCAGCTCCTGCTTCAGCTCCTCCAGGGCCGCCTGTTTCTGGGGGTCCTCGCCCCGCAGCTCCCCCCGGCAGCGCTCCAGCAGCTCCTGGCGTTTCCCCTCCTGGCGTCGCTTCATCTCCAGGGGCTTCACTCTCAGACAGCTGCTCATGCTCTGGTGGCCACGGTCCTGCCGGGAGGGGGGCGAGATCGTCCATGAGGGACGGGAACTAGCATTACCCAGCCACAGGGGGAACTTCTGCCTCACACACCTGTAGCCCCCTCAACTCCAACCTACAGCCCCCTGCTAGCCCAGCCCTGCCCCCCGTCAGTCCTGTCGGTGCCCCTCACTCCCAACCCGCAGCCCCTCTGCACTCACCAGCTGCTGCACAAATTGTTCATATTCCCTCCTGGCAGCTTCTACTGCTTTTCTGTTTGCCTTCTCTCTCATCTCTGCCATCTCCGCCATCTGTGGTGGGAGAGGGAAAAGGGTAGGGGTGGGGATGGGATCCCCTCTGAACTGGGAGCCCCCCTTCCCCCACTCACCACCTTCTCCTAATTCCTCCAGGACCCTGCTTGCTGCTGTCACCCCCCCACTGGTGCCCCACTGGTGCCCCCTTTGTGGTGCCCCCTCCTGGCCCCCTAGTGCAATTGGCCAATGGCGGGTGGACCTGGGCTGAGAATGAACTGAAAACTGTCGGACTGGGATTTGGGCTTTCAGACCTCCCTAACCCCTTTGTATTGTTTTCAAATCAGTGGGGAAATGAGGGGAATCACCCAAAATTGTCCCCTCTACACATACGGACTGTATCAGGGGAGGAGAAAATCTTTAAAACAAACACAAAATATGAAAATCAATTTTTCTCCTACTTGTTGAAAATGAAAGCCAATGAAATTTGTCACTGAGCGATGCAGGGGGTAGCTCGGGGCGCAGGGGCCAGGACCGGGTTATTTATTGACTGACGTCGATGGGGTCAGGGCTGGATTCTGATCTCGGTGACCCCGCTGTAAATCAATCAACCTATGTGTCCTTTTGGACACTCACCTTCTCCCCATTCTTCCTAATACACCACCTCTATCTAATCTATCTATCTATCTATCCCCACACACCCCCTCTATCTATCGATCTATCTATCTATCCCCACACACCCCCTCTATCTATCTATCCCCACACACCTCATCATCTATCTATCTATCCATCCATCTATCCCCCTACACTCCCTCATATCTATCTATCTATCTATCCCCACACAACCTTCTTATCTATTGTGGAAGCAGAGAAAGAACTGACAGGAAGGGGATTGCACTGCATGACAGTTTGTTAGCAAGAGTTAGGCTAACTGTAACTTTAATAACGTGAGATTTGTAGACGCGAGGATTGTGTGAGGCGAGTGGGAAAGAACTGTGTGAGAAGTTGTTGCGACCTTGTGTAGATAATGTGTAGAAAATATTGTATGTAGACTAGAGTTAAAACAAGTGAGAAAAATAAGATATTAAAATGGCCTATGTATAAACAAAATGCAGCTGTTGCTTATTATTGTTTGTAATGAAAGGTATAAAGGTTTGCTGTAATTGTTTACCTGTAGAGAGACCTGTTTAGCTCTTTCCCTCTATGCAATTGTTAAAGAAAATAAAGTATCTGACTTGCTATACCCAAACAAAAAGTGAGAACTCTGTTATTCTCCGACAATTCTCCGACAATCGCCAGCTGAGCGGCGAACAGCAGAGGCTAACAGCGGGAGTTTGCCTGGGAGCTGTCCGAGAGGAGGTATGCTAAGTGCTGCATTGGGGGGGGTGTTGGTGGGCCTTGAGTGGGCCTGACTGGTATATAAGGGCAGTCAGCAGCGAACCAGCTGAGCGGCGAACAGCAGAGGCTAACAGCGGGAGTTTGCCTGGGAGCTGTCCAAGAGGAGGTACGCTAAGTGCTGCATTAGGGGGGCTGTGTTGGTGGGCCTCGAGTGGGCCTGACTGGTATATAAGGGCAGTCAGCAGCGAACCAGCTGAGCGGCGAACAGCAGAGGCTAACAGCGGGAGTTTGCCTGGGAGCTGTCCAAGAGGAGGTACGCTAAGTGCTGCATTAGGGGGGCTGTGTTGGTGAGTATCTGAGTGCCTGCTGCTGGGACAGTTGGTCAGTTTGACCGTGTGCTTGATTGCTTGCTTGTTTGTTTGAAAAGTGTGAATTGGGAGTGCTTTGTTCCAGGTGGGCCTTGAGTGGGCCTGACTGGTATATAAGGGCAGTCAGCAGCGAACCAGCTGAGCGGCGAACAGCAGAGGCTAACAGCGGGAGTTTGCCTGGGATTTCGTGTGGGGAGAGCGCACTGAGGCTTCCATCTGCAGGTTTCTCTGAGTAGTTCCCGCAACAGTTGAGGAAGCTCTTAAGAGGACGGTGATATGGGAGGTGAGCGATCAGCTGTTGTAACCTGCACAGGTTGTGCCATGTTTGTCTTTCTTCCACAGGACAGAAGCGACTTTGTCTGTACAAAGTGCAAGCTGGTCTCCATGTTGGAAGAGAAGGTTCGAGGGCTGGAGAAACGAGTGTCGACTCTGTGTTGCATAAGGGAAAATGAAGATTTCCTGGACAGACGTCAGGAGATACTTCTACGGCCACAATGTTCTGAAGATTCAGAGCAGGCGCAGCAGGGACAGAAGGATTGTGAGGAGGTTTGGCAGCATGTGACCTCCAGAAGGAGAAAGAGGAGCGTCCATGCACCAGCAATGGAGATACAGGTGAGCAATCGTTTCCATGTTCTCTCTACAGGTACTAATGCGGAGAGTGGACTAGATGACCCATCTGAGGGAAGGGAGCAGAAGGAGACTCCACCAATTGGAAGGCAAAAGATGCACTGTCCTAGGGATGGGGGTTCCACGACCACCACTCCCAAGAGGAGGAGGAGGGTGGTGGTGGTCGGGGATTCCCTCCTCAGGGGGGACTGAGTCATCTATCTGCCGCCCCGACCGGGAAAACCGAGAGGTCTGCTGCTTGCCAGGAGCTAGGATACACGATGTGACTGAGAGACTGCCGAGACTCATGAAGCCCTCGGATCGCTACCCCTTCCTGCTTCTCCACGTGGGCACCAATGATACTGCCAAGAATGACCTTGAGCGGATCACTGCAGACTACGTGGCTCTGGGAAGAAGGATAAAGGATTTGAGGCACAAGTGGTGTTCTCGTCCATCCTCCCTGTGCAAGGAAAAGGCCGGGGTAGAGACCGTCGAATCGTGGAAGTCAACGAATGGCTACGCAGGTGGTGTCGGAGAGAAGGCTTTGATTCTTCGACCATGGGATGGTGTTCCAAGAAGAAGGAGTGCTAGGCAGAGACGGGCTCCCCCTCTCCACGAAGAGAGGGAAGAGCATCTTCACCAGCAGGCTGGCTAACCTAGTGAGGAGGGCTTTAAACTAGGTTCACCGGGGGAAGGAGACCAAAGCCCTGAGGTAAGTGGGGAAATGGGATCCTGGGAGGAAGCACAAGCAGGAGAGCGCAGGGGAGGACTCCTGTCTCATGCTGAGAAAGAGGGACGATCAAGGAGTTATCTTAAGTGCCTATACACAAATGCAAGAAGCCTGGGAAACAAGCAGGGAGAACTGGAAGTCCTGGCACAGTCAGGGAACTATGATGTGATTGGAATAACAGAGACTTGGTGGGACAACTCACATGACTGGAGTACTGTCATGGATGGATATAAACTGTTCAGGAAGGACAGGCAGGGCAGAAAAGGTGGGGGAGTTGCGTTGTATATAAGAGAGGAGTATGACTGCTCAGAGCTCCGGTATGAAACTACAGAAAAACCTGAGAGTCTCTGGATAAAGTTGAGAAGTGGGAGCAACAAGGGTGATGTCGTGGTTGGAGTCTGCTATAGACCACCAGACCAGGGGGATGAGGTGGATGAGGCTTTCTTCTGGCAACTAGCAGAAGTTGCTAGATCGCAGGCCCTGGTTCTCATGGGAGACTTTAATCACCCTGATATCCGCTGGGAGAGCAATACAGCGGTGCACAGGCAATCCAGGAAATTTTTGGAAAGTGTAGGGGACAATTTCCTGGTGCAAGTGCTGGAGGAACCAACTAGGGGCAAAGCTTTTCTTGACCTGCTGCTCACAAACAGGGAAGAACTAGTAGGGGAAGCAAAAGTGGATGGGAACCTGGGAGGCAGTGACCATGAGATGGTCGAGTTCAGGATCCTGACACAAGGAAGAAAGGAGAGCAGCAGAATACGGACCCTGGACTTCAGAAAAGCAGACTTTGACTCCCTCAGGGAACAGATGGGCAGGATCCCCTGGGAGAATAACATGAAGGGCAAAGGGGTCCAGGGAGAGCTGGCTGTATTTTAAAGAATCCTTATTGAGGTTGCAGGAACAAACCATCCCGATGTGTAGAAAGAATAGTAAATATGGCAGGCGACCAGCTTGGCTAAACAGTGAAATCCTTGCTGATCTTAAACGCAAAAAAGAAGCTTACAAGAAGTGGAAGATTGGACAAATGACCAGGGAGGAGTATAAAAATATTGCTCAGGCGTGCAGGAGTGAAATCAGGAAGGCCAAATCACACTTGGAGTTGCAGTTAGCAAGAGATGTTAAGAGTAACAAGAAGGGTTTCTTCAGGTATGTTAGCAACAAGAAGAAAATCAAGGAAAGTGTGGGCCCCTTACTGAATAAGGGAGGCAACCTAGTGACCGAGGATGTGGAAAAAGCTAATGTACTCAATGATTTTTTTGCCTCTGTCTTCACGCACAAGGTCAGCTCCCAGATTGCTGCACTGGGCAGTACAGCATGGGGAGAAGGTGACCAACCCTCTGTGGAGAAAGAAGTGTTTCGGGACTATTTAGAAAAACTGGACGTGCACAAGTCCATGGGGCCGGATGCGCTGCATCCGAGGGTGCTAAAGGAGTTGGCGGGTGAGATTGCAGAGCCATTAGCCATTATTTTTGAAAACTCATGGCGATCGGGGGAGGTCCCAGATGACTGGAAAAAGGCTAATGTAGTGCCCATCTTTAAAAAAGGGAAGAAGGAGGATCCGGGGAACTACAGGCCAGTCAGCCTCACCTCAGTCCCTGGAAAAATCATGGAGCAGGTCCTCAAGGAATCAATTATGAAACATTTAGAGGAGAGGAAAGTGATCAGGAACAGTCAGCATGGATTCACGAAGGGGAAGTCGTGCCTGACTAACCTAATTGCCTTCTATGATGAGATAACTGGCTCTGTGGATGAGGGGAAAGCAGTGGATGTGTTATTCCTTGACTTTAGCAAAGCTTTTGATACGGTCTCCCACAGTATTCTTGCCGCCAAGTTAAAGAAGTATGGGCTGGATGAATGGACTGTAAGGTGGATAGAAAGCTGGCTAGATCGTCGGGCTCAACGGGTAGTGATCAATGGCTCCATGTCTAGTTGGCAGCCGGTTTCAAGTGGAGTGCCCCAAGGGTCGGTCCTGGGGCCGGTTTTGTTTAATATCTTTATTAATGATCTGGAGGATGGTGTGGACTGCACTCTCAGCAAGTTTGCAGATGACACTAAACTAGGAGGCATGGTAGATACACTAGAGGGTAGGGATCGGATACAGAGGGACCTAGACAAATTAGAGGATTGGGCTGAAAAAAACCTGATGAGGTTCAACAAGGACAATTGCAGAGTCCTGCACTTAGGACGGAAGAATCCCATGCACTGCTACAGACTAGGGACCGAATGGCTAGGTAGCAGTTCTGCAGAAAAGGACCTAGGGGACACAGTGGACGAGAAGCTAGATATGAGTCAACAGTGTGCTCTTGTTGCCAAGAAGGCTAACGGCATTTTGGGCTGTATAAGTAGGGGCATTGCCAGCAGATCGAGGAACGTGATCGTTCCCCTTTATTCGACATTGGTGAGGCCTCATCTGGAATACTGTGTCCAGTTTTGGGCCCCACACTACAAGAAGGATGTGGAAAAATTGGAAAGAGTCCAGCGGAGGGCAACAAAAATGATTAGGGGTCTGGAGCACATGACTTATGAGGAGAGGCTGAGGGAACTGGGATTGTTTAGTCTCCAGAAAAGAAGAATGAGGGGGGATTTGATAGCAGCCTTCAACTACCTGAAGGGGGGTTCCAAAGAGGATGGAGCTCGGCTGTTCTCAGTGGTGGCAGACGACAGAACAAGGAGCAATGGTCTCAAGTTGCAGTGGGGGAGGTCCAGGTTGGAAATCAGGAAAAACTATTTCACTAGGAGGGTGGTGAAACACTGGAATGCGTTACCTAGGGAGGTGGTGGAGTCTCCTTCCTTGGAGGTTTTTAAGGCCCGGCTTGACAAAGCCCTGGCTGGGATGATTTAGCTGGGAATTGGTCCTGCTTTGAGTAGGGGGTTGGACTAGATGACCTCTTGAGGTCCCTTCCAACTCTGATATTCTATGATTCTATGAATTTGGGGGCTCGTCCGGGATGACAACGCCTGCAGAGGTACCGGCAGCTGCTACGGATCGTTCCCCTTCGAACCCCATGGCGCCACAATAGAGGTAAGAGACCTTTTAAAATCTCTATTGGGGTGTCAAGGAAGGACTGTCCGTGGAGCCGTCTGTCCCTGTTGGGCTCACGCCATCCGAACTTATTGACTGTGCAGCAAGATCAGATGCAGAGCGGTTCTGGGGCATTGTTTTGCCGCCCCCAATAAGGTAGTTGTATGTGGTTCTGGGACCTGTTAGTTTGGCCGACCCCATATGCATATAAAAAATGCATAGGTATGCACCTGTGCTGAGGGGTTGTTACCGCCTCAAGAGGGGTTGTTACCGCCTCATAGTGTATTGAGTCTGGACATAAGGTACAGATGCATCGTGGTATTTGGAAATAGAGGCCTTGGGGGTGTGTGTGTGTGTGTGTGTGTGTGTGTGTGTGTGTGTGTGTGTGTGTGTGTAAACACCAGTGCGAATTGAGAGTTACCAGAAGATGCCCAGAGTACTCTGCGAAGTCTTTTGGCTCGTGACCAGAACTACTCTAACACAAGCCCGGTAACTAGAGGATCTTTTAGGAGATCTGACTCACGGTGGGCTGACTCGGCCTGGCATCGTCCGGCAAGGAAGCTACCTGGGTCTAGGAGTGTGTGAACCCATCTTCCCTCCCCTTTCCTCTCTGTGTGAGCCACTGACAGTCTGATCATCTCGCTGGATGCAAAGAGAATGAGCGGCGCCGTCTCTCTGAGACTAGCCGACGCTCTTTGCTGAAGGGAGGTGTAGGAGGGTTGTGGTCATCCTCGTTAGCCTCTCCTGTGAGAGTATTCTCTAGGGAGTTGTGACAATGCGGTTCTGGCGGGACCCAACCGAGAGTGCCAACTCAGGACAAATTGCTCAAACAGGGCAGTTACAGCCCAAGGCCGGGGTTCTTCCACCTCTAAGGCAAACCAAACCAGCCAGACTAAAACTTCGGTCTCATCCCACTGGCTAACCGCAAGTCTCACAAGCAATCTCCTTAGACACTCCAGTTTCCCAGTATTACCACCAGTGCCACTCGTTATGGGGACAAATGGTTATGAAAACCAATACCCCAGTAAAAGAAAAAGGTTCTCCTGATCCCAAAGGACCAAGCCCCAGACCCAGGTCAATATACAAATCAGATCTTACCCACAAATCACGCTGTTGCCAATCCTTTAGAATCTAAAATCTAAAGGTTTATTCATAAAAGGAAAAAGACAGAGATGAGAGTTAGAATTGGTTAAATGGAATCAATTACATACAGTAATGGCAAAGTTCTTGGTTCAGGCTTGCAGCAGCGATGGAATAAACTGCAGGTTCAAATCAAGTCTCTGGAATACATCCCCAGCCGGGATGGGTCCTCAGTCCTTTGTTCAGAGCTTCAGTTTGTAGCAAAGTTCCTCCAGAAGTAAGAAGCAGGATTGAAGACCAGATGGAGATGAGGCATCAGCCTTATATAGTCTCTTCCAGGTGTAAGAACACCTCTTTGTTCTTACTGTGGAAAATTACAGCAAAATGGAGTCTGGAGTCACATGGGCCAGTCCCTGCATACTTTGCTGAGTTACAAGGCGTATCTGCCTTCTCTCAATGGGTCCATTGTATAGCTGATGGTCCTTAATGGGCCATCAAGCAGGCTAGGCAGAGCTAATCTCAGCTTGTCTGGGATGTCACCCAGAAGCATAGCATAAGTTTGCCATACAGACAGTATAGAGCCAATATTTATAACTTCAACTACAAAATTGATACACACATATAGACAGCATAATCATAACCAGTAAACCATAACCTTGTCCTAGGCACCCCATTTGACCCCCTTTATACAAGATTTGCGTGCCACTACAGGACCTTGGTTGCAACAATGATCTATACGGTCCCAGTTTATGTCAATAACGTCACACCCCCAACGCAAAATTGATGCAGGAAGGGATGACACAAACATCACTGACTGCATCCCAAGAGCTCCCCATCCTGGGTTCTGTCTCACTACAGCTAGTATTGGGGTAGGAGCCATACCAGTGTGTAACAGAAATGGTTTATCAAAATCATGTTCAACCACATGATTGAACCTCTTTACAAACTCAAGGTAAAACTTAGTTAGAACAATAGTGGATTGGATCTGCTCTGGCAGCATGGTTCCTGTATGTGTCATGTGATCTTGCCAAGAGCTAAAGAAAACAGCTACTTTATCCATACAAGCTCGGGCAAATGTTTGGAACCCAATTAACATCGAATAAATGCAGATATTAATGTTCTTCATAGTACAGGAATCTTGGCATTTAGCCATGAAAGCAATATGGTAGTGTGCCTCAGTCTTCCTTTTCATACAGCACATTAGGTCTGGAATGCCTTTTCCCTTGTGAAAAGTTCCCATATTGTTTATAGGCATTAACTGTGAAACCCCAGTGTAACAAGGCCTTTTAACATAACGTGTGTTCTCATGTATTCCTTTTAACATGTTCAAGGGATTCTCCAAAAGATTAGGCAGATTGTATATTTTTACAGTTTGTGGCAATAGCAACACATTCATTACAAAATTTAGCAATAACAACAAGTTCATTGCAAGTGTCCATCTACAATCATGTTTGTCATGCCACACCTTTGGCTCAATACCATTGGAGTTTGGGCATTTTAGGGTTAACCTGTGGCTTCCCTTTGCAAAATTCAGTTTTCTCTTTCCTCCTTGTCCTGCAGGATCAAACCCTGATTTCTCTTGCTTAACAGAATTCACTGGCTGATGGGGTGGGCCCTCTGTGCTAACAGCTATTACCAAGTCCTCCCTTTCCCAGCCAGGCAAGTAATTTGCACTACCCCAGACCACAGCCAGTCCACCAGTTTTCACATCCTTAACTGCTATCATTTCCAAGGCTGGACTCTGCCTTAAAGAGATACCACACAAATCCAAAGAGTCTGCGGGTGAGACTTTGCTCGCTCTCCCCCGCATCCTCAAGCATTCAGCCATAAAACTGCTCTGCTCTGACACATCAGTAACCAAATCTGTCCTCAAACCCTGAAGCACAAACTGCTCATTTAAAGAATCAGAAAGGAGACATTCCTGTTCCAACACCATTGTCTCCCCAACAGGTTGGCCCCACACAGGCACTTGGTTATAGGGCTGCCTCAATTCCTTAACAACTTTTACTTCCTCTGAGACCTTCTCAAAGCTACCCACACTGGATCTTTTAAAAGGAAAGTCAGTGGATCCATTCACAACAGACAATTTTTGGCTGCTAGGAACTGAAACTTCCTTGATTAAATCACTCTCACACCCTTCAGTTGCAGGGAACTGCTTGCACCGAATACCATGAGGATTCCTTTCTCCAGGAGCTTTTCTAAGCAGCAATTCACCCCTCACAGAAATTCTGCCCTTACCCTCTTCACCTAGGGCTTGCTCTAAAGGAACACTTTCCTGAGCAACAACAGACTCTGTCTGGGTCTTACTTACATTCAGGATCACCTTTGGCCCATCAGGCAGATCTCTACACAATCCCCTTTCAGGCGAACCCATAGACTTCCTTGATAAAAGGTTAGAAATATTTCCCTTCTCTTTGCCACACACAAGCTTAGGAATTTTTTCCTTTTTGCTACAAGTTGTTAAACTGTCCGTAGGTACCACAACCAAATTACCTTTCTGCTCTCCTTGTGCCCTGGCTAGGGTATCACCCTGATCAGACAGAGTTGTTACACCCTTCTCCAACCACACATGAGCAACAGGCCAAATACAAGCACCAGAATTGTCTGGTCTCTGGGATTTTGCTAAGACACTAACTGGATGCAACCTAGTTACGGTGCCATTCTCCCCAGCAGATGCAAACTTAGGACCATTCCCTTCCTGGGCTTTAGTTAAATCCAGAACCAACTCTGAGACAACTAAATTACTCTCAACCATCACAGGCCGAAAGGCACCTTCTGTCTGCTCCACAGACAAAAAAGAGTTGGCGACGCATTTTCCTTTACTAGACATACAGTTTGGGATTTCATTTCCCTTGTCCCAGCACACCCGGCTGTTCACAGACAACTGCTTGGAGACTGGGGTAGCTTCCTCCATAGGCAAGTCAATACCCCTGACAGACACAGGCACATTTCCTTCACTGTCACTATTCTTCGCACAGGAAACAGATAAGGTATAGGGACACTCATCTTCCACTCTCCTTGCCTTCCCAAACTGCTGACTAGATAAAGCCATCAGCTCACAAGACTGCCTAGGCTCATCCAAAATCTCCTTGTTCTCCTCTCCCTTCGCTTGATCTAATTCCAGGTTTACTTCTGAGACATTAGATAGACATTCAGAAACTTCATTCACAGCCAAACAGCTACTTTCCAAAGACAAACTTTTGGAGAAACCCTCCATAGGCATAACCTTAGGATCAATCCTCTCTTGTGCCTGGTTTGTATTAACTTGACTGACCATAGCTTTAATATCATTTCCAATCATAATATCCTTAGGGATTATGTCTTTTACTCCCACAACCATGGTGCCCTCCAATCCCTTCCATTTCAGGTGGATTTTAGCCAAAGGCACCCCGACAAAATACTTGGATAAGGCTACAACAGTTACATCTTCACCTGGCAAATAATCTTCCTTCCTGACAAGACTTGCTTTAACCAGAGTAATATCTGCTGCGGTGTCCCTCCATGCCATACACCTCACTCCATTCACTTCTGCACTGCTAATAAACTCTGCGTTATTTCCCCCATATTTAGCTTTAATGTGAGTTTTAAGGTCAAATTCTTCAGAGACCACAGAAACAGCATTTGCACACAGGGCACCAATGCTGGGCTCTGTGTGGCTTGCCTGTGAGTTTACAACAACAGGGTTAGCATTGGCTGTGGCATTTGGGGTTGCTGGTTTTGGGCTGCCCTTCAGTGTCGGGCAGTCTGGTCTCATGTGGCCCAGCATACCACAGCGATAGCATGTAACCTGTTCCGTCCTGGGATGTGAGTTCCTACCCTCTGGGCCCCCTTGAACTCTTTTAGAAGAGTCAGGTTTATTTTTAAATCCTTCCCTCCTCTTGAACTGGGGAGAATGGTGATCAGTTTTCCCCGGGGTTTTACACCCTTCTCGAGCCCTGTTTTGGGTATGGGCATCCGCAATCTCTGCTGCCCGTAGGACTGACTCAGGGTCCCTGTCACACACAGCTGCTCTCACATTGTCAGGCACAATGTCTAAGAACTGTTCCAAAGTTATTAAATCCAGCAGTTTTTCAAAACTCCCATGCGCCTTAGCTCCCATAACCCACTATGTCACAGGAGTGATCCTTAATTTCTGAGCCGCTAGCGCGGACAGGGCATCCTCCCTGTGTGTGTAATTAAAAAAATGGGTGGGGAACAGTCTAAGCATTTCCTCTCACCCCCTAAGGGTACCCCAGCTTATTTCATGTACGTACATTATGGTCCGAAAACCTGCAGGTATTTAGAGAATTGAAATCTTTACACGCGTGCAAATCTATCTAAACAATGGCCACTAGAAGGTACCTTCAATTTAAATAAACTTACATATCTCAGAAAAACCCTGGCTTCGCCAAAAGCCTCTGATACTCAGTGGGAGCAATTTGTCTATTGGTAAAAGAAAGCGACAAAGAGACTCCATGAGTCTCGGGTGCGGAGTCTAAAAGTGATATATTAAATATCACTAAGGCTAAAAAGGCATTGCAGTAAAATCTAGCAAGTTCAAAAATTCAGAATTTCCTAAATAACCAGCTAATGGCCATTCAAAATGATCTTGAGCATCAGGCTTGGCCCACTGCCCTTACAGACACATCAGAAGTACCATCTAATCTGTGGCCATAAAAACATACTTGGAGACTTTCTGGGTGAAAGTGCGGACGTTCTCAGTGCTCCTTCCAAGCATATGAACCGGTTAGGGGGGTGTGGGCTCCCACATACCGAATCCTGCCGGGTCCATGAAAAAAATGCATGTGGAATTGGGTAATTCACCAAAACATCTAAAAAATTAAACTACCTGGTATGCCCAATCAATTTTTAGTCAGTGCTCCTAAAATTACACCTGACATTTAAATAAAGTTAGAAAGTCAATGGACATTTTGGCCGTTAAAACCCCCACAGCTTCAGTGTATACGTAAACTAAAACCAAAAAAAGTTGTCACTGTTCATAATTACGTTTGCTAAAAAAATAAAAAACAAAAAACTACCCTAACAAAACATTTACTTTTCCAAGCTAATAATAACTGTGTGTATATTAATGCCACCACATTGCACGACATATATTTTAATCTCACTACCACTGCAGCAATCATATTATCTACTGGCCTGCAAATAAAGTTTTGCAAATAGCCCTTAAGTTCCAAAGACCCTTTAATTAAACTAGTTTAATACCAAAATCAATTTCAAAATTTGCTTTCACTGTTACCAAAGGTTCAAAAAATCTCTAAAGTACAAAAGCAAATTCACATGCTTCAAAATATATATCAAGTTAAAAAGTATGTCTTTCATACAGCTTATAAAATGTCCACCTTATGTACTAAATATAATATATTATGTTTTATAACTAAAAATGTACAACAACCCCATCATATTCTCGCTATAAAAATGTTATTGCTTGCATTGTTGTTAGCTAGTGTAAAAGTATGTTATTATTATTGTAGAAAACATAATAATAATAATACCTTTCATGTCCATGCTCATCATGCATTATCATTACATCCAATCAAACCCTCTAAGATTAAAGCATCCAATGTAAAATCTAAATTCCAAAACTTAATGCAAATAAAAATTGAAAAATATTGGTTGTACTAGTAGTACAAAAGTGGGGGTTGTGGAAGCAGAGAAAAAACTGACAGGAAGGGGATTGCAAAGCATGACAGTTTGTTAGCAAGAGTCAGGCTAACTGTAACCCTAATAACGCGAGATTTGTAGACGCGAGGATTGTGTGAGGCGAGTGGGAAAGAACTGTGTGAGAAGTTCTTGCGATCTTGTGTAGATAATGTGTAGAAAATATTGTATGTAGACTAGAGTCAAAACAAGTGAGAAAAATAAGATATCAAGATGGCCTATGTATAAACAAAATGCAGCTGTTGCTTATTATTGTCTGTAATGAAAGGTATAAAGGTTTGCTGTAACTGTTTACCACTAGAGAGACCTGTTTAGCTCTCTCCCTCTACGCAATTGTTAGAGAAAATAAAGTATCTGACTTGCTGTACCCAAACAAAAAGTGAGAACTCTGTTATTCTCCAACACTATCTATCTATCTATCTATCTATCTATCTATCTATCTATCGCCACACACCCCATCTATCTATCTATCTATCCCCACACGCCCCATCTATCTATCTATCAATCTACCTATCTATCCCCTTGCATACAGAGGTTCCCAGTGCTGAGTGCTGGGACAGACCCTTTACCCGAGTGAGGTGTGATGGTTCCTTCCCGCTGTGTGTCCCTCCACAGAAGGGGCTCCTGATCTGAACACCCTGCCCTGCTCTCCCGCTCATCCCCCTGACCTAGGGTGTTGGTGCCTGTCTTGCTCGAGGCCACCTACCATCCAAACTGGGGCCCACCCAGCTGCCGAACCCTCCCCCGCATCTGGCCAAAGCCCCCAGCCAGAACCCCAATGGCCACTGCTTCCTCCAGCTCCACTACAACTACACTCGCCCTGATGCCTACTCCGATAGCCGCACCCACCACTGCCAGGAACCACCCCCCGACCCATGGCCAGGCCCAACCACTCGGCCTTCTTCACTTTAAAGCGCTGCCCGTAGGCCGTCAGGAACTCGTCCATCTGCTTGTCCAGCTCCTCCTTCAGCTCCTCCAGGGCCGCCTGTTTCTGGGGGTCCTCACCCCGCAGCTCCCCCCGGCAGCGCTCCAGCAGCTCCTGGCGTTTCCCCTCCAGGCGTCGCTGCATTTCCGCAGGCTTCACACTCAGGCAGCGGCGCATGCTCTGGTGGCCACGGTCCTGTGGGGAGCGGGAGAGATTGGCCATTAGGGACGGGTTCTAGTGTTTCCCAGCCACAGGGGGCACCACTATGTCATGCACCCACAGCCCCTTCAATTCCGAACCACCACAGCCCCGTGCTATCCCATCCTTGCCCCTCCGCCCCCCCAGCTCTGCCGGTGACCCTCACTCCCGACCCGCAGCCCTTCTGTGATCACCAACAGCTGCACAAATTGTTCATATTTCCTCCTGGAGGCTTCTACTGCTTTTCTGTTTTCCTCCTCCATCATCGCTGCCATCTGTGGTGGGATGGGAAAAAGGGTGGGGGATGGGGATGGAACCATCTCTGAACTGGGAACCCCTCTCCCCCCACTCACCATTTCCACATTCCTCCAGGGCTCTGCTCGCTACTGTCATCTCCCCACTGCCCCCTGACCCCCCACATTCCCCCAGAGCCAGGGACAGCCCCCTAATGATTCATAGATTCATAGATTCATAGATTCTAGGACTGGAAGGGACCTCGAGAGGTCATCGAGTCCAGTCCCCTGCCCGCATGGCAGGACCAAATACTGTCTAGATCATCCCTGATAGACATTTATCTAACCTACTCTTAAATATCTCCAGAGATGGAGATTCCACCACCTCCCTAGGCAATTTATTCCAGTGTTTAACCACCCTAACAGTTAGGAACTTTTTCCTAATGTCCAACCTAGACCTCCCTTGCTGCAGTTTAAACCCATTGCTTCTGGTTCTATCCTTAGAGGCTAAGGTGAACAAGTTTTCTCCCTCCTCCTTATGACAGCCTTTTAAATACCTGAAAATTGCTATCATGTCCCCTCTCAGTCTTCTCTTTTCCAAACTAAACAAACCCAATTCTTTCAGCCTTCCTTCATAGGTCATGTTCTCAAGACCTTTAATCATTCTTGTTGCTCTTCTCTGGACCCGCTCCAATTTCTCCACATCTTTTTTAAAATGCGGTGCCCAGAACTGGACACAATACTCCAGCTGAGGCCTAACCAGAGCAGAGTAGAGCGGAAGAATGACTTCTCGTGTCTTGCTCACAACACACCTGTTAATACATCCCAGAATCATGTTTGCTTTTTTTGCAACAGCATCACACTGTTGACTCATATTTAGCTTGTGGTCCACTATAACCCCTAGATCCCTTTCTGCCGTACTCCTTCCTAGACAGTCTCTTCCCATTCTGTATGTGTGAAACTGATTTTTCCTTCCTAGGTGGAGCACTTTGCATTTGTCTTTGTTAAACTTCATCCTGTTTACCTCAGCCCATTTCTCCAATTTGTCCAGATCATTTTGAATTATGACCCTGTCCTCCAAAGCAGTTGCAATCCCTCCCAGTTTGGTATCATCCGCAAACTTAATAAGCGTACTTTCTATGCCAATATCTAAGTCGTTGATGAAGATATTGAACAGCGCCGGTCCCAAAACAGACCCCTGCGGTACCCCACTCGTTATGCCTTTCCAGCAGGATTGGGAACCATTAATAACAACTCTCTGAGTACGGTTATCCAGCCAGTTATGCACCCACCTTATAGTAGCCCCATCTAAATTGTATTTGCCTAGTTTATCGATAAGAATATCATGCGAGACTGTATCAAATGCCTTACTAAAGTCTAGGTATACCACATCCACAGCTTCACCCTTATCCACAAGGCTCGTTATCCTATCAAAGAAAGTTATCAGATTGGTTTGGCATGATTTGTTCTTCACAAATCCATGCTGGCTGTTCCCTATCACCTTACCACCTTCCAAGTGTTTGCAGATGATTTCCTTAATTACTTGCTCCATTATCTTCCCTGGCACAGAAGTTAAACTAACTGGTCTGTAGTTTCCTGGGTTGTTTTTATTTCCCTTTTTATAGATGGGCACTATATTTGCCCTTTTCCAGTCTTCTGGAATCTCTCCCGTCTCCCATGATTTTCCAAAGATAATAGCTAGAGGCTCAGATACCTCCTCTATTAGCTCCTTGAGTATTCTAGGATGCATTTCATCAGGCCCTGGTGACTTGCAGGCATCTAACTTTTCTAAGTGATTTTTAACTTGTTCTTTGTTTATTTTATCTGCTAAACCTACCCCCTTCCCATTAGCATTCACTATGTTAGGCATTCCTTCAGACTTCTCGGTGAAGACCGAAACAAAGAAGTCATTAAGCATCTCTGCCATTTCCAAGTTTCCTGTTACTGTTTCTCCCTCTTCACTAAGCAGTGGGCCTACCCTGTCTTTGGTTTTCCTCTTGCTTCTAATGTATTGATAAAAAGTCTTCTTGTTTCCCTTTATTCCCGTAGCTAGTTTGAGCTCATTTTGTGCCTTTGCCTTTCTAATCTTGCCCCTGCAAGTTGTTTGTGTGTTGTTTGCCTATATTCATCCTTTGTAATCTGTCCTAGTTTCCATTTTTTATATGACTCCTTTTTATTTTTTAGATCATGCAAGATCTCGTGGTTAAGCCAAGGTGGTCTTTTGCCACATTTTCTATCTTTCCTAACCAGCGGAATAGCTTGCTTTTGGGCCCTTAATAGTGTCCCTTTGAAAAACTGCCAACTCTCCTCAGTTGTTTTTCCCCTCAGTCTTGATTCCCATGGGACCTTACCTATCAGCTCTCTGAGCTTACCAAAATCTGCCTTCCTGAAATCCATTGTCTCTATTTTGCTGTTCTCCCTTCTACCCTTCCTTAGAATTGCAAACTCTATGATTTCATGATCACTTTCACCCAGGTTGCCTTCTACTTTCAAATTCTCAACGAGTTCCTCCCTATTTGTTAAAATCAAGTCTAGAACAGCTTCCCCCCAGTAGCTTTTTCAACCTTCTGGAATAAAAAGTTGTCTCCAATGCAGTCCAAGAATTTGTTGGATAGTCTGTGCCCCGCTGTGTTATTTTCCCAACATATATCCGGATAGTTGAAGTCCCCCAACATCACAGCAAGGGCCACATTAGCATCACCCCTGTGGAGGGGGCTGGTTCTCCGGCTGGGTCTCTGGGGGTTCCCTTATCTCTCAGGGGCTGGGGTCAGGGAGCCCCAATCAGGACATTTTGCAGGGGCTGTGGTGGTGCCCCCTCCTGGCCTACTGCAACTGGCTAATGGCAGGAGGATCTGGGGTGAGAATAAACTGAAACTGTTGGTTTGGGATTTGGGGGTGTTCTAACCTCCCTAACCTCTTAGGATTGTTTTAAAATCAGTGGGGAAATGAGAGGAAATGCCCCCAAATTGTCCCCTCTACACACGCACTGAATCAGGGGAGGAGAAAATATTTAAAACAAACATAAAGTATGAAAATCAATTTTTCTTCCACTTGTTGAAAATGAAAACCAAAAAAACTTGTGACCGAGGGATGCAGGGGGTGGCTCGGAGCACAGGATCTACGCCCATGTTATTTATCTACTGAGGTCGATGGGATCTGGGCTGGATTCTGATCTCGGTGACCCGGCTGTAAATCGGTCAACCTCTGTGTCCTTTTGTAATCTCGCAAAATTACCTGTTGTAAGTTTGTTTTTATCTATCCCCAAACATCCTCATATCTATCTATCCCCTGCATACAGAGGTTCCCAGTGCTGACGGCTGGGACAGACCCTTACCCAGAGTGAGGTGTGATGGTTTCTTCCCACTATCTGCCCCCCGCAGCAGGGGCTCCTAATCTGAACACCCTGCCCTCCTCTCCAGCTCATTCCCCTGACCTGGGGTATTGGTGCCTGTCTTGTTCTGGGCCATCTTCAGTCCAAACCAGGCCCACGGCCAGTGCCCAACCCCCCCAATCAGGCCAAAGACCCCGGCCCCAATCCCAATGGCCACTGCTTCCTGAGAGGGGAGAAGATGAGGGTCTCTTACCATCTGGCGTCCCTGCCCTGCTCCTGGTGAACTGAGTGCCAGGGTGGGGCAATAGATAGCACCGGGTGCCGCTCGCCCTCAGGGCTTCCAACACCAGGGGCTGCTCAGCAGAGACCTCCAGGTCCTGCGGGAGTCAAAGCAACATTTGTGGCCGTCAGCAGGGAATCAGACCCGCTTTGGAAACGTTCAGCTCCGCCCCAAAGTTTGCTGTTTCCATGAACACACGTGGTATCTGATCATTACCTGTGTGATTTCTCCAAGATACTCCTGCCCCGTGTCCGCGCTGTAGGCTCCAGAGAGCTGCCAGTCTCGCACCAACAGGTCCAGGTGCTGCAACAGAGAGCACAGGAGAAGGGTCACACTGGGGCTGGGGGCACAGAGAAGAGACCAGAGCTGGAGGCTGTTGTCCAACCCAGCCACGGACACTGAGACCCTGGACATGATGTGGGCGTGGAGGGAGAACAATGGACTGGCTGTTTCTTTGTCCAGCATCTGACACAATGGGGTCTGGGTCTAGGACGGGGGCTCTGAGGTGCTCTGGCAATAGAGACAGTAAATAGGAATAGTAAGAATCAGGTGGGATAACAGGACTGGTGGGGGGTGGAACAAGCATTATATCCTCATATGGGGGGTGATGGGAAACAAGGATCCACCTGGATTGGGGCCAGATTGCAGGTCCCTCCAACCTCCTTCGCAACCTGAATAAACATCTGAGATGCAGAAAGAGAAAGAGAAAGAGAGAGAGAGAGAGAGCGAGCAACATTTTTCCATCTTGAACAAACCATCCCCGCACATGTGACCAATCAAGATTGGCAATGCAAAATAAATGAGTGAAATAAATGCCACTGAAACTAAAGGGATCCCAGACAACATTCAGTGGAAACTGATCATTGAAGAGAGAAAAATTGACAAAATGAAGAGAGAAAACATCATTTCAAACAACAATAACTCAACACCAGTAATCAAAGATATAAAAGCAATAACTGAATTCAGAAAACCCAATAGTTGGTTCTAGAAAAGTAGTCACAGAAGACACAGAAAGCCAAAAATCAAACTCATCAAGCCAACAATTGGAGACCAAAAAGAAATAATGAAAAGAAGAAAACTAGTCATTGGAATCAGAAAACCAATGATTGAAACCAGAAAAGCAGTGAAATAAATCACACAATCACTTAACAAAATCAACACACTAATAATTAATGCCAAAAACCAATGGTCAAAAATAGAAAACCAGCATTTATCAAAGTCAGAAAAACAGTAATCAAAGCAAGTTATGGGGAATTAACGTCTGAAAGCCAACAATAAAAAATAAGTATTTGAAATAAGAAAACCAGTAGTCAAAGAGTCAAAACCAGCAATGCAAGTCAGAAAACCAGATATCAAAGTCAAAATACTGTACCCCAAAGTGAAAGAGAGAAAACCAGTAATCAATATCAGAAAAGCAATAACTGAATGCAGAAGTCCAATCATCAAAGCCAGAAAAGTGGTCATGAAAATCAGAAAACCAATAGCCAAACCAGAAAACCAATAATTGAAGTATGAAAACCAGATCAAGGTCACAAAACCAAGTCAAAGTTAGAAAATGAATAGTCAAAGACAGAAACCAATAGCATAAAGAAGCAATAAGTGAACAGCAGAAATGAAAAAAAAGTTTAAACACTCCAAATATATCAAGAAAAATTAAAAGCCGGTAATCAGTAGAGAGACACTAATAAATGAAGCTCTGTAAACAAACACTGAAATCTTGTAACCAATAAACAAAAAGCAGAAAACCAATAATGAACCGCTCCCCTCAAACCAGTGAGATCAAAATCTGACAATCAAAGAATGAAACCCAATAAATGAAATGGGAGTGGTGATAACTAAAGCCACAAAACTGACAAGCATGGACCAAAACACAATGAACAGGAACTGAAAACCAAAGGCTGAAAATCATAGATCGAAACCTGAGAAACAATGAGTGGAACCCAAAAACGTGCAGAGAGAAACCCAAGAAATGCTAACATTTGGCTGTTCTTTGAAAGTGGAAATTGGCATGAAAACATGCTGATTTTGTCAGCTTTCCATTTGTCAACAAAACTTTTATTTTCCATCTCCCCACATGGTCACTATGAAATCAACTGACAACTAATGGTGGGTACGAAATAACAAACAGCTAATAGCCAGTAGTGACTCACAAATAATCAATAACTGGCAGCTATTAATGAATATAAAATAACCAATTATACAAGTTAGTTAATTGGCTAAGTGAAGTAAAAGGCCTAAAAGACAACCGGATGGCATTTCTCTTTGTCTGTCTGTATCGTGATCACTTTTTGAGACCACATCTGGCCCCTTCACCCCGCTCCCCACAGCACGGCACCCCCTGCAGAGCCCTCAGTCCCGTCCCCCGCAGCACGGCTCCCCCACCCAGTAGGAGCTGAGCAATATGCCCAACACGGAGAGCTTGATGCTGGTCTCCATGCGGCGCTTCAGGTCCAGGGAGCCCTAGGTGTCCACCAGGAAGACGGCCCCCTGCAGGGACAGATCCACCGGCCACAGCGAGGAGTTCCCTGCACTGATGCCACCCTTGCCCCTGCCCAGCCCTGGCTCCTCCGCTGCCCGGCTCCCTGGGGCCGGCCCTGGGCTGGAGACAGGCTCTGGGGGAGGAGGTTCAAGCTGTGAACACCCCCCACCCCCAACTCCATCCCAGTGTGTCTGTAGGGAACTACAGGGCTGGGACCTTATCCCCATCTGCCCATTTCTTTCCCCCCTCCTCCAGCCCCTCCCGTCCCCCTGCCCCTGCACAGGACTACCCGCTCCAGACTCCTCCATTCCCCTCCCCCGCACTACTCCAGACCCCTGCTCCCCTTAGAATCTTCCCCCCACCCACCAGGCTCCGGAGCCGGCGCAGCAGGCAGTTCATCAGGAAGGATTTTCCCCGGCGCTGCTCCCCGATGATGGACACCAGGCAGACGGGGGCGTCCCCCACCCCACCCTGCTCCAGGCAGAGGCTCAGGGCCTCCTCGTACAGGATCAGGCTGCCTTTGTCATCCAGACGAACCAGCTGCGCCGGGCGCCCCGGCTCTGGCTGAGCCCCCGGCCCCTGCTGCAGGGACAGAGCAGGGTCAGAGCTCGGACCCCATCCCAGAGCCAGCCAGTCCCTGCTTCTGGATGAGAGCCCCGTGCCCCATTCCCATCCCCTGAACCAACTAGTCCCTGCCCCTCAGATCAGATCCTCTTGAGCCATTTCCACCCGCCGTGAGCCATCCAGTCCCCTGCCCTCCAAATCAGAGGTTGTGCCCCCTAGAGAGGAAAGGCCCCGTGTCCCATTCCCCCCCCCCCCCCCCCCCCCGATCCAGCCAGTCCCCGCCCTGCGTCCCTTTCCCCTGATTCAGCCTGTCTGGTCTCACCAGCTCCATCTCTTCCCACAGGGGCTCTGTGATTTTCTTCACCAGGGCTCTCAGCCACATGTCTGGGGTCATCCTGTCCCTGGAACAGGGAGTCCGGCACTCGGGGCACTGGTAGCCCTGGGCCGAGACCCCGCGCCAGTGAGCCACGAGGCAGCCCAGGCAGAAGTTGTGGCTGCACTCAATGGAGACGGGGTCGTCCAAGACATCCAGGCAGATGGAGCAGGTGACGTCCTCCCGGAGTTGATCCATCTCTCTAGACCCACTGAGTGGGGGAAACCTACTGGGTCAGGACCTGGCACCCGGAGCAGTAGGGCTCTGCTGGAGGACGGCTGATCTCTAGCCCAGGTGTGCCCCTTCCTGGCAGCAGGAGTCTGGGGAGGAGCGAGAGAACATGGGAATATTTCTGTGAACAAGCTGTGTGACTCAGTTTACCTGCCCACTTTGTGTCCCTGTCCACCGGGCAGCACCAGAGCGAGAAGACGGATTCCAAGAAGTCATGGCGGAGATTGGTAGATTCCCAGGCCAGGAGGGACCAAGGCTGAGCTCCTGGATAACAGGCCAGAGAACTGCCCCCAGTTAATTCCTGTTTGAACGAGAGCAGATCTCTTAGAAACACATCCCACCTCGAGGGAGAATCCACCGCACTCCTTGGTACATTGTTCCCATGGTTAATTCCCCTCCCTGGTAAACGCAGATATCTTCTTTCCAGGCTGAAAGTGTCCAGCTTCAACTTCCAGCCGTGTGGTCACGTTAGAGCTTTCTCTGCTAGCCTGAAGAGCCCATTATTAAATATTTGATCCCCGTGTAGGTGCTTCTAGACTGGAGCAAGTCACCCTGGGAGGTGGGAGCTTCTCTTTGCTAAGCTAAACAGCTTGAGCTCCTGGGGTCTATCACTCCAGGCCACGTTTTGTAATCCTTTAACCATTCGCGTGGCCCCCCTTCTGCCCCCTCTCCAATATATTCACATCCTTCTTGGACTGCTCCGGAACTGGACACAGGACCCCAGCAGCGGTCGCACCAGCGCCAAATCCAGAGGTAAACTGACCTCTCTGCTCCTACGCACGATTCCCCTGTTTGGGCATCCTTAGCGCCTTTGACCACACTGTCGCACGGGGGCTCACGTCCAGCTGATTATCCCCAATGGCCCCCTGCACTCTGTCAGCGTCTCTGCGTCCCTGGAGAGACACCCACCCCTCCACCCCCCACCGGGCTGGGAGCATGGCCGACGCTCTTTGGCTGTATCACAGCACGTGTTGTTGGCTTGTGCCCAGCCTACCCTAGCGCTGGGGCTGTTGGTGACACTGGACTTTTCTCTGCTGCCTACGGCCTGGCAGACCCCATGTGCCAGGGGTTAATCACTGGCAGTGCCACGCCTGGCAGGGGCACAAGCCTCTGAGAGGAGTTTGATCTCAGTCAGACTCGCTGCCGAGGGCAGCTGGGGAGACACAGGGGCTCCTGGAGCCCGAGTCCGGGAGGCACCGAGCTCAGCCTTAGGAAAGGCCACGCTCAGGGCCTAACAAGGAAATAGCTTCCTTCCCATCATGCAGTGAGCTGGGTGCTGACTGGCCGAGCTTTCCTCCAGCTGGCATGAGAGCAAATTCACCCTCTCACCCCCACAGAGCCCTGGGCATTGGGTGGGGGAAACTGAGGCACAGAAAGGGGATAGAAGATGCCCTGGCCCAACCCCACTCCCCTAACGCTGGGCTCTAGTCCTGGAGCACCAAAGTCTCCTCTTTTTCTGCTGGAGACTCCCCAGTTTCCCACCCTGGGATCCCTCCCAGCCACCGATGGGCCCCAAAGGGGACCGGCTCTATCTGTCCTACCATCAGTGATGTCTCCTGAGCAAGCACCAGGGCCGGCCCAATTCGTTTTTTCATCCTAAGTGGACACCCCTCTCCCCCCATCAAGATAGAAAATGGGAATTTTGTTTCCCTCCCTCTTTGGACGAAATCTATAAGGATTTCATCCTCCGAAAAGTTGCCAGATTCACAGGGCAGTTGGGGTTTTGCTGCAATCCCCAGCTGCTGGAGGCATGGGATTGCTGCGCTGTGATAAGGCAAAGCAGTGCGCATCACAGGCACAAACTAACCCACGGAAAGAGCCAGCCCCCTAAAAAAGAGGGGTTCTATATATTTGCTTGCTGGTCTTTGTGGCAAGGGCTGGAAAAGCGTCTCCAAAGACCAGCAAGCAAATATATAGAACCCCTCGTTTTTGTGTGTGTGTGGAGGGGGGGGGGTGAACATCTGAGGGGCCGGCTCTCCTTCCATAGATTAGCTTGTGCCTGTAAATGTCCCGATCGCGGCTAACGCAAAACAAGCCACTGTTCTGGGGGATTCCACAGGCCAAGGGTTTGCCCGGGTTTTAGCTGGTTGAACTGGTCAGAGTTTGACAGTGTTTCAAATCACGCCATGAGCCAGACCCAGCGTTGGGGGTAGATTAGCCGCTGTCTGAGCCTATCTTTCTGCTGGACAGAGGGCAAGGTCCGAACTGACCCTGTCCCACCCCGCCACCCCCAGCTGCAGGGAATTTCCGCCCCACAGAGAGCCAGGACTTATCATGTGACTTGGCAATGCCCTAGCACAGTTAGGGAGGGTGAAACATGGGGAACAAGCATGGATGATCCTGCCCCATGGGTGGGGAATAGACTGCGGGGGGACAATCCTGCAACCTGGGGGAATAGAGCAGAGGAGACGATCCTGCCCCTTGGCGGGGGAGGGGGGAGGGGGATAGAGTGGGGGGGACAATCTTGCTCCTTGGGGGGGTGTGACGTTATTGATATAATCTGGGACCATATAAATCATTATTGCAACCAAGGTCCTGTAGTGGCACGCAAATCTTGTATAAAGGGGGTCAAATGGGGTGTCTAAGACAAGGTTATGGTTTACTGGTTATGAATATGCTGTCTATATGTGTGTATCACTTTTGTAGTTGAAGTTATGAATATTGGCACTATACTGTCTGTATTTCAAATTTATGCTATGCTGCTGGGTGACATCCCAGACAAACTGGTGTTAGCTCTGCCTAGCCTGCTTGATGGCCCATTAAGGACCATCAGCTATACAGTGGACCCATTGAGAGAAGGCAGATATGCCTTGAGACTCAGCAAAGTATGCAGGGACTGGCCCATGTGACTCCAGACTCCATTTTGCTGTAATTTTCCACAGTAAGAACAAAGAGGTGTTCTTACACCTGGAAAAGACTATATAAGGCTGATGCCTCATCTCCATCTGGTCTTCAATCCTGCTTCTTACCTCTGGAGGAACTTTGCTACAAGCTGAAGCTTTGAACAAAGGACTGAGGACCCATCCCAGCGGGGGATGTATTCCAGAGACTTGATTTGAACCTGCAGTTTATTCCATCGCTGCTGCAAGCCTGAACCAAGAACTTTGCCATTACTGTATGTAATTGATTCCATTTAACCAATTCTAACTCTCATCTCTATCTTTTTCCTTTTATGAATAAACCTTTAGATTTTAGATTCTAAAGGATTGGCAACAGCGTGATTTGTGGGTAAGACTTGATTTGTATATTGACCTGGGTCTGGGGCTTGGTCCTTTGGGATCAGGAGAACCTTTTTCTTTTACTTTGGTATTGGTTTTCATAACCATTTGTCCCCATAACGAGTGGCACTGATGGGAATACTGGGAAACTGGAGTGTCTAAGGAGATTGCTTGTGAGACTTGCGGTTAGCCAGTGGGGTGAGACCGAAGTCCTCCTAGTCTGGCTGGTTTGGTTTGCCTTAGAGGTGGAAAAAACCCCAGCCTTGGGCTGTAACGGCCCTATTTGAGCAATTTGTCTTGAGTTGGCACTCTCAGTTGGGTTCCGCCAGAACCGCATTGTCACAGGGGGGATGGGCTAGATTGGGGCAAACACCCTCCACATGCCCTCCGCCTCTTGCTCTTAGCCGGCCAAATCTCCGCTTCTCTCTGTGCAGGCAAAATTTTGTCTGAGAAACAAAAGCGTAACTCCCTGTGTCTTATCCTTCCAGCAGCCCAGCTGGCGGGGGTTTGAAGGTGGGTGGGGCGGCCCTGCTCTCACATTGTAGTGCGAGGGGGTGGGAGGCAGAGTGCGTGTGGGAGGGGAGCACAGAGAGACCCAGAGAGATGGGGCCAGGCTGGAAAAGCAAGTGACAGAGACTGGAGGGTGCAGAGAATCTTCATTCCCCAGATCCCCCCACGGGCTCTTTGGAGCAGCAGGGTCTGGAAGTGGACGTGCTTTAAAAGGCACTGAAAGTGCCAGGAACTGTGATCAACTTGGGGGGCTGGACAGCTTGGCCAGAGATACACCCCCCTAGTGAATTTCTGGATGTGACCACTGCCTCTCCGTCCAGAAATGACATCCCAACTGCCTCTTCTCAGAAATGAGACATTTCTTAGAACTGAAAACAAAAACCCTTAGCAAATATTGAACTCTTTCCACTGCTGGGTAATGGTCACCTGGGGCTGAGATGCAGTCACCTCTGGGGTGGAACAGCTGAGGAACAGCAGCACAGCAACACTACATGGGGATGGCTCGCCCAGCGCTGAGATGCAGCTGTCTCTGGGGTGGCTTCTTCAGATAACATGATCTTATGAATGGGTCCTTTTGTCTTTGGAACTCACTGCCACATGAGCCCTGCTATGTATCCTGGAGCTCTTTGCTGAGGCTTTTTACTGCTTTTTACTCCTGTTTGATGGTCTCCTGTCTGGTATTTCCCAGGTTTTGGTTCTTTAGATTAAGGGTGAACCACTCAATAAGACTCATAGACGTTAAGGTCAGAAGGTCATCTAGTCTGACCTCCTGTACATTGAAGGCCACAGAACCTCACCACCCACTGCTGTAATAGACCCCGAACCTCTGGCTGAGTTACTGAAGTCCTCCAGTCATGGTTTAAGGACTTCAAGTTATAGAGAATCCACCATTGACACTAGTTTAAACCTGCAAGTGACCTGTGCTGCGTGCTGCAGAGGAAGGCGACCCCTCCCCTCAGGTCTCTGCCAATCTGACCTGAGGGAAATTCCTTCCTAGTCCCAAATATGGCGATCAGTTAGACCCTGAGCTTGTGGGGGAGACCCAGCAACCAGACACTTGAGAAAGAATTCTCTGTAGTAACTCAGAGCCCTCCCCATCTAGTGTCCCATCACCGCCTGTTGGAGATTTTTGCTGCTAGCAGTTACAGATTGGCTACATGCCATGGTGGGCAGTCTGGTCATCCCATCCCCTCCATAAACTTATCAAGCTCAGTCTTGAAGCCAGTTAGGTTTTTTGCCCTCACTGCTCCTCTTAGAAGGCTGTTCCAGAACAAACTAACTTCTGCCCCAGTCTGTAGTGGGCCTCACACAACAGCTATCGGGGGGGGGGGGGGGGCGTGAGCTGGCCTCAGTCCATCTCAATGTGGTGCTAACTCTGAACCCTACTAATGGCAAGCCACTTCTCAACACCCCACATCTTCACTTTGGATCTCAGGCTGGGAGGCAGGAAGGCAGTGATCAGACAATGAAAAGTTACACAGCCAGCTGTGAATGCTGTTGGGTTTTCTCAGAGTGCATCACGGCCGTGACACCCTGCACTCTACATTGGGTTTGTTTCCTGTCTGACACGGGTGGAAATCGAAAGAAACATGGGAATGGCTCTTTCTGGGAAAGAAAAGATTTAGCAGATTTTATCTGCTGTCTAGGCATGCAGCCAGCATGAAGCCACTCAAAAAACACTGAGTTGCAGCTGATGCTGGGGTGGGACAGGTGGGTAACAGCTGCAGAGTCGCACTGAAGTTCTCAGTGGGGACCTTGCTGTCACCAAAGGCTGTTCCAGGGGAGCATCTCCTTTGGGCTTTTACTGCCATTGGCCATGATCCACTGACACTCTGGAACCCTGTATCCCTCAGTAGCACACAGTATTCACCACTGTGATATGATTATGAGGTGTTTTGTATTATGCATGCCTTGTGAGGTGGGATGTAAAATGTCTGGATCTGTTGAACATTAATAACCTGTTGGATGGGATGTGCTGTCATTGTATGGGAAGTTATGCTCTCTGTGCGTTTCTGAAATATGTTGTGAGGTTGGGAGACGCCCACAGCCAGCTTTACAGTAGAAACAAAGGAGGGCCAGAAAGGTGTTGATGGCCCATCAGGAAGAATCCACTCTCTGAGAGACTCCTTGGAGAGGGCACTTAGTCAGTGGGGTACTGCCTGACCAATGGGCTTGCCTGACCCCCATGACACAGCAACGATCTTTCTAGCAACTGAAAGAGAGTATAAAAGAGGGACAGAGACATCATAGAATGTCAGGGTTGGAAGAGACCTCAGGACGTCATTTAGTCCAACCCCCTGCTCAAAGCAGGACCAATCCCCAACTAAATCATCCCAGCCAGGGCGTTGTCAGGCCTGACCTTAAAAACCTCTAAGGATGGAGATTCCACCACCTCCCTAGGGAACCCATTCCAGTGCTTCACCACCCTCCTAGTGAAATAGTGTTTCCTAATATCCGAGCCTGGACTCTGTGACTGCATTAGTCGCCAACAGGGGAGTGTTGCAGGAGAGGACACAGAACATGTCTACAAATAACTTTTTCTGGACTGCTGAGGTGGGGGGAGAGGCCAGATTCCATCTGGCGCTGTAGGACTCTGAGGACGCTCTGGGATCGGGAGCGAAGTCTCTGGAGCCTCGGGAGGTGCAGGTTTGGAGACATGTGGGTCCTACCTAGTCCAAAGTAACCTGCCGTGCTCCCCCACCAGAGCCATGTTAACAGGCAACACTGCCTCTGTCTTTCCTTGGCCACATGTATCGTGTCCTTTATCTGGTGGCTAGTCCAGAAAAGGAGGACAAGCGCTCACTACTGCTGCCACCTGAGGGAGTTGCAATAGCCCCAGAATCTGGGACTTCAAGCCCCTAGACTGACCTCTTACCTTTATAGACACCCCCCTCGCCCATACACAGCTATTTTAAAGTTTAGCCTGATAGTAAAGAGACCCCTTTTCAACCCTTCACCACACAAGAGAAAGCCGGCAGCATTTGTCATTAACTATTTATTTCTCCTCTCCTGGCTCCCAAACTGCTTCTCCTCCCTACTGCCGCCAGCCACCTTCGAGTTCTCCCTCTTCTCTCCCCAGCTCTGCTCGCTGGATTGCAGCAGCTCAGCGGATGGTCCAGCTTTACTCTTTCACTTCCATTCTTCTTCCCTTCTTTGCGTGGCTGCATTTGCCATTGAGCAGGCTGATGGAAATACCTGAGTGCTCTGTCTAGGCCAGGGGTCTCCAACACGCGGCCTGCGGGGCTATTTCTCTAGGTAAGCGGCTCCAGGCCACAGGCCAATGCCAGCCTTCACCCCAACCCCCTGCCATGAGCCCCCTACCTGCACCCCAACCCTCTGCCACACCTTGCACTGCCTCCTGCACCCCAACCCCCTGCCGTGAGCCCCCTGCCTGCACCCCTACCCTCTGCCACACCTCGCACTCCCTCCTGCCCCCTGCACCCCAACCCCCTGCCTAGAGCCCCCTACTGCACCCCAACCCTCTGCCACACCTGGCACTGCCTCCTGCACCCCAACCCCCTGCCTAGAGCCCCCTACTGCACCCCAACCCCCTACCTCACCCCTCCAACTCCCTGCCCTGAGCCCCCTGCCTGCACCTCAACCCCCTGCTGCACCCCAACTCCCTGCCCTCAACCTCCTGCCACATCCTACATCCTTCCTGCACCCCAACTTCCTATCCTGAGCCCCCTTCTGCATCCCCCACCCCCTGCCCTGAGCCCCCTGTCTGAACCCCAACCCTCTGCCACACACCACACTCCCTCCTGCACCCTGTACGCCAACCCCCTGCCCAGAGCCCCCTACTGCACCCCAACCCCCTACCTCACCTCTCCCTCTCCCTGCCCTGAGCCCCCTGCACCTCAACTCCTGCCCTAAGCCCCTGCCACACTCCTCCTGCCCCCTCTGGGGGCAGCACTGGGGGCAGCGAGGGGGGGGGGGTGTGTCAGTGATGCGGCCCTCGGGCCAATGAACTAGTCCTCAGCCGGCCCTCGTGGTCATTTGAGTTTGAGACCCCTGGTCTAGGCTCACAGGCCCAGCAGCTAAAGCCAAGCGCTGCTGAAAGCAGGGGGAGATTAGCCTGGATTGGCAGGAGTTGAGGCTTGGCCCATAGGGACCCCAGGCACTGCCGCTGCTGCCACCTTCATGGTGAATCCTCCAAGGCCTCGCCAAAGGGCTCTTCCCCATTCTGCAAAGTGGCCTCACAGGCTGAGTGTCTAGGAGAACAGAAACCCTTTGTTAGAGCCGGAGAGTCTGTTGCCACGGCTCCCTGAGGGTCACAGTCAAACACCTGCGAGTCTCTAGGAGGCTCTCAAGCAGTTCCCTGCTCAGGCACTTGGCACCCACTAGCAATGGTCTCTGACAGCGGCATAGCCAAGGGGAGCTCAGCAGATGCTCCCTTCTATGGCTTCCTGAGTGGGAGGGAGGTTGGTCTTGTCATTTAAGGCCTAGTGTCAAAGGCAGGGCTCCTGGGTTCTCGGACTTTGGAAGTGGGTGGAGTCTAGCGGTTGGAGCTGGACTGGTATCAGTCCCACGCTTCCTTCCTGCCTCTGTCAGGGACGTCGTGTGTGACCTTGCAGCCAGCGAACAGGGATAATACTGACCCACCTCAGAGGGGCTGGCAGGGGTCACCAGCGTCATGACTCAAGTTGGAACCAGTTGTGCTCTTGGTAGTGAAGGGCCCAGATTCAGTCCCCATGGATGCCCAGGGTGTCTGTATTGTGGCCCTGGTTTGACTCACCTAGCATTACGGGCTGTTTAGCCCGGCCCTGGCCAGGCGTGATGCATCTGCTCCTGGCCCTCTCATCACACACAAGAACATGGCCCACCAAGGACAATCCATCAGCTCCCATCTGGTGTTCAGCTCCAGGATGGATGGGGAGCCCTAGCCGGACCATAGAAAGACAGGGGGGTGTTCTTTGGTGGAAACTGCTGGAGCTTCAGCCTCTGCTCCCACCTCCACCCCCACGCTAAGGGCTTCAAAAGTGGTGCCTGACCCCAGGTAAACGAAGTAGCCGAGCTGAGGCCAGAGTGGGACTGATCCTAAGAAAAGAGCAGATTTCTCCTCTGCTCTAGGGAGATTCCCCTAGGAAAAGCAGCTGGGGTGGGGCGATACAAGCACTACCCCTCAGCCCATGAATAACGGGCAACTGGGACTTTGGGAGCCAAGGGACTGGTGTATCTTCCTGGAGATCAGAAAGGGGCAATGGAGAAGTTGTACCAAAGTCAATGTCATGGCTGGGTCAAGGGCAGCCAGACCTACTGGTCAGAGCCAGAGTCCACACTCACATGACAGGAGTGGAGAGTCAGCCAGGTCAGGATACTGGAAGATGAGCAGCAAAAGACAAACTTGCGATCACCACCACAACTCAGATGCCAGGAAATCAAGCCAGGGGAGCGGCAGCAGAACCAGGCAGCGCACAGTCCAGAACCGGGAGCAGGCCTGGTGTTCAGTCAGCTTCGTGTTCCTGCTGCTGTCTTACGTAGGGCCAGGGGGCCAGTGAGCTTTCCTGGGACTCCTCCAATAGGACCTCAGGAGTGGAGCCTCAAACTGGGACTGAACTTCATGGGTCCGAGGTAAGCAATTTTCAGCAGGCTTCCAGGTGGAGGGTTGGAGTGTGGCTGCTCCCATGAACCCTGCAGACCCGGGTTGGAGACCCCTGGGTCGTGACAGTGAGTGATCTCTCCCTGCTCAAACCTCCTGCAGCAGGAAACAGTCTCCAGGATCCTGGACACTGCCTCTGAGAATAAAATGAGGATATCATGATGAGAAACAGGGCTCTGTACCAGGGCTGGGATCCAGGGACAGGGAAAGCTCCCAGACAGGCTATGCATCGGGGATGCCATTTCTCCCCCAAGAGACCCACACGCCCCAAGAAGTAAATGGCTCTTACCTCCATGAGGGACTGGGGTCTTCCATCTAAGCCTCTTTGAGAGCCGGCATTGCTGGGACGAGGTGACCTGTCCCCACTGCTCCCTGACGTGGCTCAGCTACAGGAAGCGCCCGTCTGGGAGGCTGTGCCAGATCCCAGGGCCTGAAAGACAGCTGGAAGGAGGCTCCTATTCCTGTGACACCCAGAGACCCCATAGAAGGGCCAAGGGGAGAATAAAGGGCAGAAGGTGAAGCTAGCCCTGAGCCTCTGTCCCACCCCCACCTCCTCAAAAGTGGAGCTTTCCGAGCCCCAGTGGGGCTGTGGCCCTGACACAAGGGCTTTTCTGCACCATATGGGGCAGGGAGAGCTCTGCCTGGGCGTAGCGGGAATGAGCGGGGGTAGACCAAGGATAGGGAGGAGGGGAGTGGGTGCAAGGGAAAGAGGTCCTGCCCCATATGAAGGAATTTGGGGGGCAGAGGGAAGAACCCTGCTCCACAGAGAGGGGAGAGAGTTTCTGTGAGTGCCAGGAGGCTCCATTTCCCCTTCTCGCTCTCCCAATCAGAGGAAGAGGGCCACTCCAGCTGGCCCAGTCTGGTCCTGACCAGAGTCTGCAGGGTAGCAGTGGGCCCACAATAGGGCTGGGCGGTTTTGACAGGGTTGGGACTCACCAGCATGGCGCCTCCCGCTGGTCGCTCTGGGAATGAGCTCAGTCCATGGGGAACGCCCTCTGCTGGCAGCGTCCCATCCGTCTCTTGTCCTCCCTTGGCATCTGGAGCCGCGTTGCTCACCGCTTGACACTGCCTCCAGCAGTGCCCACTAGTCCATCCTCACCCCATTCCAGGGGCGGGGGTTAGCAACAGGCCTTGCACCTGCCTTGATGGCCAACTGCAACCCCCAAAGTCTAGCCCCTAGTCTCAAGGGCCGGTTACAATTTGTCTCGGCCATCGGATGGCCAGATGCAGTACTGCCCAGCCCGAGATGCTGGTCTCCTGCTCTGGAGACAGACCTTCCCCCATGAAATTCTGGGACACACTACCTGCTGCTCTCCTGGGCAGCCATTATATAGGGCCTAGCCTAGCCCTGATTGGCTGGCTCTAATCTCGGCCCTGATTGGCTCTCAGTAGGCCCTTCCCTGATTGGAAGACGGCTTGCACAGCCATTCTGGCCTACTCTAGTTCCCTCTCACATGGGGGTGGGGCAGCCGTCCCACCACAAACCCTCCCCCTTAAAAAATGCTCACGGGGGAGGGGAGGAAAGGGGTCCCTATCACCCCAGCTTCCTTCGTAGTGGGGCCTGCAGGGCATCCCTTTCCTCTCACAGGCCCGCCAAAGTCTGGAGTCAGCAGCTTCCCAGCTGTAGGGTCTGGGTTCGCACTGTTGAACGCCCTGGTCCTACGTGGGTTCCTACTTCTGTTTGGGTTCCCACATGGGCCCTCCTGGCTCCTATGTGGGTTCCCTCATTTCGGTGGGGCCTCTCTGCCCCAGCCCCTTTCTCTCTAGGGGCCTCCGTCTTCACCACCTCTTCTCTGTGGCTAGTCTCTGACCGAGCCCTTGTCTCAGACACTCCCCCTTTCTGCCTCAGGGGGCAGTGCCTCTTTAGATGTCCCCGTTGGTGGCAGTGGAAGCACTTTCTGGGTCTTCCCCCTGCCACATCCCTACTCCTGCTTGTTTGGGCCCTAGCCCTTCCTTCTGGGCTGGCCTGGGCCTTGGGAGTCCTGTAGGGGCACTCTCTCTTCAGGTGCCCTGGCTCCCCACAGACCCAACAAGCTGGGGGCCCCCCTATTACTCTCACAGGGGGTGCCTTTTCTAGGTGGGGTCTCTCTGCCCCATCCCAGGAGGGACACTCCCTCCTTTAGTGTCCCTGTCACCTACAGGCGAAGCAGTTCAGCGTTCCTGGCCTCTCGCCCTCGGTGACGGATCTCTTGTTTGGTCTGGGTGCCGACCTCCCCAGCAGCCAGAACAACTCCCTCTGCTGTTCGGCAAGCCGAGCCACCCAGGCCCTCCAATAGAAGTCTCTTTTCTCCACCATTTTGGACTCTCCATGTGGCACAATCTGCCTAGTCCGCTTGATGGTGTCCTTCTTCAGGCCACTTCCCTCCAGCAGTGCCCCCTAATCCATCCTCATCTCCTTCCGACGGGGAGGAGGAAGCAGGTTAGCAACAGTCCTTGCACATGCCTCAGCGGCCAACCAAAACCCCCAAAGTCTAGCCCCTTGTCTCAAGGGAGGTTGCAGTTTGACTCAGCCACCACATGGCCAAGTGCAGTACAAGAGGGAACAGGGGGACCCAGGCCCACCAACTATCCTGGGTCCAAACCCAGGGATCCTCTAGTGGCAGTCTCCCTGCTCTCCCCTTGTCCAACTGTCCCTGGGCCACTTCTCCTCTTGGCCCTCTAGGCCCTTTCTATCAGGGCCCGCAGTCTGGCAGGTCTTGGGCCGGAGCTGTAGTATGCTCCCTTCAGCCTGCCCAGCACTGCTCTTTTGGAGATGCTGGTCTACTGCTCTGAAGACAGACCTTCTCCCATCAAGGTCTGGGGGATACTGCCTGCTGCTCGCCTGGGCAGCCTTTATATAGGGCCTAGCTTAGTCCTGATTGGCTGGCTCTAATCTCGGCCCTGATTGGCTCTCAGTTGGCCCTTCTCTGATTGGCTACCAGCCTCTGCAGCCGCTCTGGCCTACTCTAGCGCCCTCTTGCATGGGGGTGGAGCAGCCGCCCCACCTCAGCGATCAGCTGTCGCAACCAGGCTGTGGCCTGGGCTGCGGGGCTGGCTCCAGGCACCAGCGGAGGAAGCACATGCCTGGGGCGGCATTCCGTCCATTCTTGGGGCAGCACAGGCCGGGCGACTTTTTTGTTTTTTGCACTTCAGCAGTTCGGGTGGCGGCAGTCCGAGCTTTGTTGTTGTTGGTTTTTTTTCTGCTTTGGCAGTTCGGGTGGCAGCAGTCCAAGTGGTTGGGAGTTTTTTGGTTTTCTTTTTGCTCACTTTGGCAGTCCGAGCGCTGTTGTATTTTTTTTTTTTTTTGCTTGGGGCAGCAAAAATGGTAGAGCCGGCGCTGCTGGGCTGAGGTCGCTCAAGTGGTCAGCCCCTCAACACACTGTATCGGGGGTGGCTCAGGTCTGGGCGGGGCCCAAGCACCCCACAAACAACCAGACTTCAAGGGCGGGCCCTGGCCTGGGTGGGGACCCGGTGGCCAGCCAACAAACAGTTCCTGTCCTGGCCTAGAGCCCCCTTGCACCGTGTAGGGGGTCAGCCACCCGGGGTGGAGTGGCAGGGGGACGCGGTCCCACCCTCCTCCCCCGCGTCCCAGCCCAAGGCGCTGGCAGGGGCAGGATTGGTTGCCCCTGCGTCGGCGGGGATCCAGCCGCAACACGCCGACTGAGCCGCGCCGGGCTCTGCAGCCAGCAGCTCCCGGGCTGCCCCTGGGCTACTTCCTGCCTCCCCGGGGTTTGGTATCTGCGGCCTCCAGGCCTCTTCCGGCTCCTTGGGGTAAACCGCAGCGGGTACTCCGGGCCAGTCCTCGTCCATGTCTGGGGTTAGGGTTAGGGGACTCTGGAGAACAGGCCAAGTGTCCTCCTCTGTTGCGGGCTGTCCCCCAACTGTGGTGAAGGGCCGGCCTTTTATATTTCCGACCCCACGCCCCGGTCCTTATGGCGAGGGGGGCGGGGCGATATAGGCTCCGCCCTCCAAGGGGCGTGTAGGGCAGCCCTCGCTCTCCCGCTCGGAGGGAGGCCGCTCAGTTGCAACAGCGTCTACCAGAGGCCCCGGTGGCCAGCCAACAGGCGAGGGGGGTGGGGCGATATAGGCTCTGCCGTCCAAGGGGCGTGTAGAGGGGCCCTCGCTCTCCTGCTCGGAGGGAGGCCGCTCAGTTGCAACAGCGTCTACCAGAGGCCCCGGTGGCCAGCCAACAGGCAAGGTGGGTGGGGTGATATAGGCTCTGCCCTCCAAGGGGCGTGTAGAGGGGCCCTCGCTCTCCTGCTCGGAGGGAGGCCACTCAGTCTCACTGCACTCCCCGTTTAGAGGGAGTAGGAGTTGCTGGTGGCCTTGGAGGCAGAATTCCTGCAGCGCCTCCGGCACTTGGCGCAAGTGCCGGATGATGTGAAGTTGATTCATTATGTTGGCCGTGACGACCTCCTGCTGCAAGGGAACGAGGACCTGTCAGAGACTCAGATGCCCCCGTGGAATCAGGGGGAATTAAGGGCACCTGGGACCAGCAGCAATTCCACCCAGCACCCACGCACCTCTGAGGGATGAAGTCCCCCTCCTGACCCCCAGAATGGAGTCTTGTTTTCCTTTCAAGGGACCTCCAGTGCCAACAACCTCCTTGTAGGGGGAGCTCCTGCCACCTCCCAGCCAGTGCCCCTGACAGCTGTTCCACCTCCAATCCACAGCTCAAGTTCTCTGACCCCTCTCCTCCACCCCCACCCAGGTTGGGCAGGGAGGGGGCTCTAGCGGGGCGGGGGGCGGAGGGATTCTGGCAGCAGTGAAGTGGGATGTGGGCAGCTTGAGACCTTTCCCCAAGTCATCCCAGCCACTGAGGCTGAAGCCGCAGGATGGCAGCCCTGGTGAATGGGGCAGATCAGCAGCCCCCGCTGACTGAATCCTCCAGTTCTCTCTAGAGCGAGTCCAGCCCTGCCGGCAGCAGGACGAGCTTCCCCCGCCCATGTGCCTCAGAACTGCCCGCTCAGTCGCCATCACCCCTCAGTCCTTGGCCTCCCAGGCTGCCAGTGATGGGAACAACTCTGGGTGGTGGCACGGGTGACAGGAGAGGCACGCAGAGGGCACGTAGAGGACTCTGCTGCCCTTCCCAAGAACAGAAGTCCGTGCTGAGGCAATGCTTGTCAATCATTAGCCTTGCTAACGAGCTGGGCTGGAGCTGCTCCGGGAACAAGCTGGCTCCCTCCTGCTCATGGAGGTGAATTCATCTCCCTTCCCAGGAGCACCTGCTCTCACTCTCATTCCCCACCGGTCGCCTTGCTGCCAGGCCGGCGAATGGCCAGAGGATGGGAATGAGGCCTGGGCCCCGCCCCAATCTCCTGAGTCTAATGCAGCTGCTCACCTTGCTCCCCATCAGCTGCTCGGCTTGCCCCAGGAGGGAGTAAGTGAGGAGCAGCCCAGCCTGGCTGACACGCAGCTGGGGGTCGTGCATGGCCAGCACTGTTGTCTGCAGGAAGAAGCTTCTCTGCCCCTCCGAGAACAATTTGGCAAAAACCTGAAACCAACCAGATGTGAGGCTTCAGCAGATTGCCCTGAACCAGGCTCCAAATCCTGGCCTAGAACGGCAACTCTGTTGCGTGGCTCCAGGAGGCAGTCACCTGCCCTGCAGAGCTGTGCCATGCCCTGGCAGAGCGTCCTTACCTCCCCCACCCTGGCTGTGTTCTTATAGCCGAGGAGCCTGTTGTCCTGGTGCCAGTCCCAGCACCAAAGGTATTCGACCTCATGGATGTTCAGGTCTGGGAAAGAGAGAGACACATACACATTGGTCATTCTGGTTGCAGGGCTTGTGTCCTTCCAATCCCATATGTGGCTGCACAGTGGGCAGAGCCCAACAGAACTGCGGGGGTAGTGGAGAACACAGAAAGAGATAGAGAGAGACTGATCCGCCAGCCGGGGTCACTCGGAGAGAAATTGGCTGGGGTCCCAGTCTCACTCGTCTAGCCGGGTTCCTTACCCGTCTGGCGGAGCAGGAGCTGGTAGAGCCGGTAAACCCCCTCCCTGGCCTGCTGGCTGATGTCCTCGTCTGGGTCACCTACGAACAGAGCCAGCTGTGCCACGTGGTGGCCCATCCTGGGGAATTCGGCTGAGTTCTAATGGAAGGGAGAGGGAGAGGGGACTCCATCAGCATTTTCCTGTCAGCTCCCAGTCCCCGCCTGGGCCAGGACTCTCCTTCCCCTCAACCCCTCTGCAGGAGATGCTAGAGGACAGGAGCTAGAGCTGGATCCTTAGTTATCTCTGCCCACAAGGGAGCCCGGAGAACAGGGATGTGGGCAGGGCCCTCCAGGAGGATTTGCTTCCCCAGCTGCTCCAGGATGACAAGAAGGCAAGAACCTGGAGCATGGTCTCCTTACAAGCGAGAGTCTTCACTTAACCAGGACAAGAAGAACTTGTCTCAAGCCAGGCTCATTCTCTGCTCTGACTCTGCCTCCCCAAGAGGAACACTCCTAGCCCACAGCCCCTGCAGCAGCAGATCCTCCAGCCCGTTGGATCCAGCCCACCTACGCCTGGAGTCAGGAAGCTGGGCTCAGAGGCCACTTACGTCAAAGTCAGGGAGGGAGATGACGGACGTGAGCAGGGCTGCGCTGCTCCTGATGGCCCTGGCTCTCTCTCGTGGCACCCTGGACACGGTCCAGTAGTTAATGTGCTGTGGGGAAAGGAGGCAGCTCAGGATTGATGGGGGGGTGCATGTGTAGTGCTAATGGCCCCCCCCATCCCAAGGGGGCTGAGACATTGCATGCGGTGAGGGTGGAATATCAGATTCATTGACTGCAGAGCTTTAGAAGGGGACTCTTGCCCCCAGGACGATGCTTGTATCCTGCAGGTCACAACTTGTCATTGTCTCTCTAGATTGGGACAATGCTCAGTGTTGGGGCTGGTCCCATCCTCCCTGAACACCTGATTCCTGAACAGCTCCCCAGGAAGGAGACAGACCCCTCCCCCCTCCCTGGCTCTCAAGTCCTTGGCTGGGTGAAGGGACTGAGTGTGAGCACAATCCCCCCAGGAATCTCGGGGCCCGTCAGAGACAAGGGCTGATTCTCTGGGGCCCTCCTGTTTCTCCAGGAATGAGGCTGTGGCTCTTCTCTGAGGACCATCTTCTGGATCTCCCAGGAGGGGTTCAGACTCTCACTCCTCAAGCCAGCCGGGGGCCCTGTGGTCAGTGCTCAACACAAGCAGGCAGAGCTCTGGCTTGAAGTCCCAGCTCCTTCCTCTGTCCTTCAAGGAGGAAAGGCCTGACCCTGCATTGCACTGACTGCCCTGACCAAGGATGGCCACTGGGGGCCCAGCTAGGAGGACAGACTGGAAAATGGATCTAAGAGTTAAGGTAAAATTGCCCCCACCCTCTCACCAGACTCACCTGCAAGATGTAGTGGAGCTTGTCCGTGTCTGGGGTCTTTGCCAGCAGGTTCCCCAGCATGGCGTCCAGGAGGTCTGGTATGACCCTATGCAGATCCTGCAAAGCAAGGGAGAGCCATGGGTCAGAGTTAGGGAAAGTGGGGCTACACCTGCCACAGGATGGGAAGAGGGGTCTCTGGGAAGCACTGGTGAGACCCCCAAACACATTTCCTGGCCTCTCTCATTCACATCCCACTGCAGGCAATTAGCAAGGATTCGGGCAGGATAACAGCTGGCTGATCTACCTGGACTTGGTTGATGTCCGTCTGCGTGCCCAGGGTGAAGACGGCGTGCAGAGTGGCTCGGAGGAGGTGGGTCTCCAGCTCCGGCTCCAGGGCAGGTGTTATGGTGCTGGCAAGAGAGAGGAGCTGGTATTAGACTGTGCAGTGCGGGGGTGGGACTGGCACCAACACGGACGTGAAACTGCAGGGAAATAGGCAGAGGCTGGCGAGAATGGCAACTGAGGCACTGAGCCAGGGAATGATAAGGCCAAGGTTTCCCAGACCGACAGTGGCAGGGCAGGAATGGCGCCTGTTCCCTGGACCCTGCTGCCTCTCCTGTATCTGATCCTGGGAGTCAGCCTCTCCCCAAAGCCATTGCAATGTGACTGGAGTGAAAAGAAAAGAGCAGCCAGGAGAGGGAGTGACCCTTCCTGCCACCTCTGCCAGAGGAGCCCCCCTTGAGGGGTGAGCTGGGAGTGGGAGGGGCAGTGACTCCCAGCCATGGGCCTGAGCAGCACCGGGGTTAGGAGAACCGGGCGGGAGGGTCGCGGTACCTGAGGTTGGCCACAGCAATGAGGGAGTTGGCCAGGACGGCGTCAGGTGGAGAGTTAGGAGGAATCTCCTCAATGAGCTCCTGTGAGACGCAAAGGAGACAAAGGAGCGGGTGAGATTCGGGCCTCACTGACACTCCCCAAGGAGGAGATTACACAGCCAGCAGGATCCCCCCAGCTGCCTCCCGCTCCTCCGATTCCTGCCCACTAGTTCTCCCGTCTCCTCTCCCCAATCTTCAGCCCCAGCAATCCCTGCCCTCAGCTGCCCTCCAGCACCAGCCATCCCCCAACCCTCGGCCCGGGGAGACCCCTGCCCCTCCCATGTCTCTGTCCACCCTCCAGCTCCCGGGCGCCGTGTCTTACTCACCACAATCCTCTCCACCACAGCCGCCTTCGAGCAGTGTGGCTCCATTGTGTAGTCCCCTCTCTGCTGGGCAGCGAGGCACGCGGGGTAGATGGCGTGCAGGAACTCGAGCTGCTGCGCCTCGTCCTGCGCCCACCAGGAGTGGGGTTAGGGGAGAGAGAGCCAGTTAGCCAGGGACCTCCCTGCCCCAGCCACACCAGCTGCAGGACATAGGCCTGAATGGGGGATAGTGGGGACCTGCCTATTGTTCAAATCACCCACGACTCCTCCACAATCAGGGTCAGGAACTGGGACAGTGCCTGTGGGGGGAGGAGACCCCGGCTGGTGTGTGACAAACACCCCCATCTTGGGGGTCCCAGATCATGAAGGAGAAAGGTCCCCATTAGAGCCAAGACCTTCTGCAGGGGGTCGGGATGCTGGGAAGGAGCAGGAGAATCTCAGTTCCAGCACAGCTGGGGAACGTTTGTACCTTTTCTCGGGCATGGAGCTGCTCTCGGATGTTCATGAGAGCAGCCTCCTCTGTTACCAAGTCTACCCGGTCTTCTTTCTCCTCGTCGTCCTCGGAGTCCCTGGCGGACGCTGCACCAGGGAGAGAAGGGGACAAGGTGACTGCTGCTGCCACTCGGGGGAAGGACAGGGGCATGGTGGGACAATGTGTCCCCTTCCCACCTCCGGGACATAGGGCAGATTGGGCCCCACACTCCCCCCTCTCAGTGATGGCATCAGCCCCCAACTCCTTCAGGAGCCCATAGCAAAGAGATCCTCCCCACTGTCCTGGACTCCCTTGGAGGTGCCTCCCCCCAGCCCCGCCCAATGGAGCACCAAGGACCAAAGTGGCAGCATCTAGTGTCCGTGGAGTTCACATGGCTCAGGCCAGACACCTGGGCTGGAGACCCGCCCCCATAGCACTGCTTGAGGGCCTGGGCCCAGGGTGTTCACAGCCCCCTCCTCACCCCTCCCCGAGCCCAGCCTGGATCCTCACCTAGAACAAAGCAGAAGCGTCCGTCGGCCACGCTGCTAGCCGAGTCGCAGGCGCTGCTGCTGTCGGATGGGGAGTGGCCCGAGCTGCTGGGGCTGGCAGAGGGATCCTCCACCTCCTGCCCTGAGGAGGCTGGAAGGTCCTCACTGACCGGGCAGGGCGATGGCCCCTGTTGGAAGTTGGGGCTGGGCGCCTGGGGCCGCTGCTGCCCACACAACAACAAGCCCCAGAGCCACCCTGCCCGGTTCCGCCCCTGGGCTGGGTCCTGCCTGCCCAGCCGCAGCCTGGCCCAGCTCCATTTTGGCCTGGGAGGTGATGCTCCCACCTCGGCGCCTGTGCCGGGAGTGGGTTTCCTCCGCCAGAAGGCTGGGCGCTTCCACCTCCTGGCGCGGCCGGAAGCTTCTTCCCCTCCAGCGGGGACGGAGAGGCCGCTTCGCTCCTGGGGAAGATGTTGTCTGCTTCCCTCAGGCTCTGGGGCCACCTGCACAGCCTTCTTCCCGAACATCCTCAGGAGCCTGGCCATCCTGGAACCCAGTGGGAAGCAGGCATGAGTCTGGGGTCAAGGCAGCCTCTCACTAACCAGCCTGTTTGGTCCCTCCCCATCCCTGCCCCAGCCAGAGCAGCTCCTGCTCCCCCCACAGGGGTGCAGGGAGGGCAAGCTACCCGCATTGGCAGGAGTTCATTGTATGATCTGCTCCCCCTCAACGCTCCCCCTCGTCATCGCTGGGGCTGCAAGAACTGGGGAGTCTCGTCCTTTTCGAACACTGGGGTCAGTCACAAAGACACTGGTCACTTTGGACAAGCAGCTCCCTCCTGCCACCCCAGACCACACTCACACCCCCCCACCCTCCGCCCAGGCTAGAGAAGGAACAGAACCCAGGCAGGGCAGGCTTTAGGCCGATTTGCCCGATTCCCCAGAATTGGGCCCCGTGCATAAGAGGGCCTCTCGCACTCACCCCAGCGGCATTCGTCTTCGGGGGCCCCGCTCCCCTGGCCAGAGCGCCGGCCGGAGCGCGGCAGCCCCGCGGCCCCACTCTCCCGGCTGGAGCTCCGGCGGAGCGTGGCAGCCCCGTGGCCCCGCGACCCAGGCCGGAGCGCGGCAGCCCTGTGACCCCGTGACCCCGGCTGGAGCTCCGGCGGAGCACGGCAGCTCCGCGAGCCCGGCAGGAGCTCCGGCCAGAACATGGCTGCCCCATGGCCCTGCGACCCTGGCTGCAGCTCCGGCCAGCCCCGTGGCCCCGCAGCCCCAGCCGGACCGCAACAGCCCTGCAGCTCCACGACCCCGGCCAGACCGCCGGCCGGACCGCGGCAAGCCCCGTGGCGCTGCATTCCTGGCCAGAGCGCCGTCCAGAGTGTGGCAGCCCCGCGGGGCCACCTCCCCCAGCCAGCAATCCGAAGTGCCGCCCCAGGAATCGGGCCCCGCACTTGCTAAACCCGGCCCTGAACCCAGGAGTCTGGACTTCTCCTGGGAAACCATTCCCCACTTCAAAGTCCCTAGGCATAGCAAGGCCAGGGCCCCCTCGGTTCCCATTGATTTCCATGCTCAGCAGCTCACTGGGTCTGGCCCAGCTCACAGACTCTCAGCCTGGGGAACAGTCTCCCACAAGGGAAGGGCTGGGAGCCCCATTGCTGGGACCTTGCCAAACACACTGGAGACGGCTCTGGAGAAGCCCTTTCCCGGTCTGAGAGCGAGGGGGTCCTGGGGGCTGTTTGCAAATCCAATCTCCTTTGGGAGAGATTCTCTCCCCCTCTTTCTGCCTCTCCCCAGACAGACAGGGGACGCCCCCGAGGAACCCTAATGCCACTCACTTGCTCTGGTGACGGAGAGATGGTTGGAGGATGTTCAGGGTCGTCCCTCGCCCTTCTCCTCTCTCTCCAAGCCCAAGGCAGGCTGGAGAGGGTGGTGGTGAGCTGAGGAGGTCCCTGCCCAGGAAGCAGGCAGGGTGATGGCACGGGGCGATCGGCTGGCTGTGAAAACAAGAGTCTGTCTTATTACCAAGGGACAGAGAAACTCGGCCAGCAGCAGGGGGTGCAGAACACCGCCCTAGTGCAGGGGTGACAGCGCCTCTGGGATCCCGACATCCCTGCACTTTACACACCTTCCTGGAGCCTCCCAACCCCCCTGGGCTGTCGGGACTGCGACCCCAACCCCACTGATGAGAACCAGGCCTGGGAGGGGAAGCTACTGGCACAGGGTCACACCAAGTGTCAGAAGAATGGATGGGACCCAGCAGGCCTTCTTTCCAGGCCCCTTCGCTAACCACTGCTGCACACTCCCTCCCACAGCTGGCAATTACAACCAGGCCCCCATGTCCACTCCCCCGGCTTTGAGAGGGAGTGTGCTCCGCTGGAGTGACTGGACCAGGGGACTGAGAACCAGGACTCCAGAGTTCCATTGCTGGGTTTCCTGTTGGTTCCACTGCTGGTTGTTTTCCTTTTCCTGTGGGACTTTGGGCAAGTTGCTCCCCCGTCTCTGGCTCTGTCCCCAGCAGTCAAACGGGGATTTCATACTTTCCCACTATTGGAAAGTGCTGGGAGAATTGCTCGGCCAAGAACCACGCCGGCCCCGGCCCCCGGTGCAGCATCGCGCTGGCCCCCGGCCAAGCACCGCGCCAGCCCCCGGCATGGCTCCCTGCCGAGCACCGCGCCAGGCCCCAGCCAAGTGTCCACACCGCCGGCCCAGCACCGCGCCGGCCCCCCGGCCCCGCGCCCCCGGCACGGCCCCCGGCGCAGCACCGCACTGGCCCCCGGCCGTGCACCGCGCCAGCCCCCGGCACGGCTCCCTGCCGAGCACAGCGCCAGCCCCCAGCCAAGTGTCCACACCGCTGGCCCAGCACCGCGCCGGCCCCTGGCCGAGCACCGTGCCGGCCCACGGCCCGGCCCACGGCCCAGCACCGCGCCGGCACCGGCCCCCGGCCCCCAGACAAGTGCCTGCGCACCCAGCCCCAGCTCCGGCCGAACACCACGCCGGCCCCCCGGCCAAGTGCCCCCGCCCCCGGCCGAGCACCGCACCGGTCCCCCGGCCAGCACCGCACCGGCCCCCGGCCGAGCACCGCGCCAGCCCCCGGCACGGCTCCCGGCCGAGCACCACACCGGCCCCCGGCATGGCTCCCGGCTGAGCACCGCGCCAGCCCCCAGCCAAGTGTCTGCACCGTCGGCCCAGCACCGCGCCGGCCCCCGGCCCCGCGCCCCCGGCACGGCCCCCAGCCCAGCACCGCGCCGGCACCGGCCCAGCACCGCACCGGCCCCTGGCCAAGTGCCCGCGCCCCCGGCCCGGCCCCCGGCCGAGCACCGTGCTGGCCCCCAGCCAAGTGCCCGAACCGCCGGCATAGCTCCGCGCCGGCCCCCGGCCGAGCACCGCGCCGGCCCCCGCCCGGCTCGCAGCCGAGCACCGCGCTGGCCCCCAGCCAAGTGCCCGGCCCCCGGTGCAGCACCGCGCCGTCCCCTGTCCAGCACCATGCCGGCCCCGGCCCCTGGCTGAGCATCACACCGGCTACTGGCCCGGCCCCCGGCCGAGCACCACGCCAGCCTCCGGCCAAGTGCCCGCACCGCCGGCCCAGCACCGCGCCGGCCCCCGGCCAAGTGCCCGCACCGCCAGCCCAGCACTGCGCCGGCCCCCGGCCGAGCACTGCGCCGGCCTCTGGCCCGGCACCCGGCCCAGCACCGCACTGGCCCCCGGCCGAGCACCGCACCGGCCCCGGCCCCCGGCTGAGCACCGCGCCGGCCCCCGGCCCGGCCCCCGGCCCAGCACTGCGCCGGCCCCGGGCCCCGGCCCAGCACCGCCCCCGGCCCCGGCCCTCATCCGAGCACCGCGCCAGCCCCCGGCCAAGTGCCCGTACCGCTGGCCCAGCACCGCGCCAGCCCCCGGCCCCGCGCCCCCGGCCCCAGCCCCTGCCGAGCACCGCGCATAGACAGCAAGGCGGTGGCAGAGCCAGAAAGAGAAGCCACCAGTCCTGACTCCTGTTCTAATGGACAACAAACCGCCCAGAAGCACGGCAGAGGGGAAAGTAAACCAGTCCGGTCCGGTACAGCGGAGCGGCAAGAGCCAGTACGCCATGCCGGACTGGACCGGCTTCCGCGGCGGAGATTTAAAGGGCCCAGGGCTCCAGCCGCTGTGGGGAGCCCTGGGTCCTTTAAAGCGCCGCTGGAGCTCCGGCAGCCGGTCTCCCGCGGTGATTTAAAGGGCCCAGAGCTCCGCGGCTCCCAGCCGCCTCTGCAACTGGTAGCTCCGGGGTGATTTAAAGGCCCTGGGGCTCCCAGCCACAGCCGGAGCCCCTGGGCCTTTAAATCTTGAAAGGCCCCGCCTCTTCCGGTTGAGGCTACACCCCCGCTCAGGACTCCGGCGTAATGGTAAATCCTTTAAGTTCCTTTCACCCCTGGGCAGGGATAGAGCCCTGGAATCAAGATGGTGGGGAAATTTCATTGAAACCGTTTCTGTCAGAAAATCCCATTCAGACTAAACCAGTTTGTTTCTTGAACTCATAACAAGTGGGATGAAAGTTCTTTGCAAAAAGATTTTCTTGCAAAACAAAAGCATCTCCTGTTTGTCACAGTGTGTTAAATTGTCTCCTCGCACACCAAGAGGAGACACTTAGATCTCGAAAATTAGATAAGATGCTTCAGTCTGAGCTAAGTAGTTGCTGCTCTTATCAATTTCAAAATAAAAAAATACAAATAAAATCAACTATTTCAGCTATTCTATTATGTCACACTCTGATCTGAGTAAATGTGATAGGACACCTCATATTATGCACTCCTCCTAGTGACACTCTCCAATGGATCTCCATCCTCCACCCACTGTGAGGTAAGTAGGAGCGGATCATTATTATCCCTACTTGAAAGAGGGAGAAGCTAAGGTTGAGAAAGGAGAATTGACTTGTCTTAGGTCACACAGCCAGTCAGTGGCAGAGTTGGGAATAGGACCCAAGAGCCCTGATTTTCAAACTAACCATCGGATCTTGAATTTGCGTGCAGGAGGTCAGCGCCTGACAGGGAAGGCCAAGCTTCAGAGCAGAGCGTGGGCCCCGCCCGCTGGCGCCATGGTAACCCCTGACTAAGGCGCCACTTTTGGAAAATGTGCTGAGGGGAAGTGGCTGCTTCCCCTGCACCGCCCTTAGCTACGCTACTGGTGGGGATCACTGCCGGGGCACTATTTCAGCCCCACATTTTCGGGTGGACCTCCCACCGTGGGAGCTGCAGAGCACTCCCCCGCGACACACAAACACACACACCCTGGTGTTAGGAGGGGAACAGGGGAAAGGACAAAAGAAGCAAGAGAAGAAAAGAAAGGAGGGAGGGCTGGAGGAAAAGGTGAAACAAAAAGGACAAACCCCAATGTCCCCAGTGATTCTAAGGGACAAAATCCCAGGTGCGGAATAAAATTCTGCCTCCTCAAGCTTGTGTTTTCCATGCCTAGAATTCAACTCTCACCCGATGGATCAGACTGAACAGGTTTCAAACCTCGAGGAGGCTCTTACCTTCTACACAGGGACGTCTGCTTTCTAGTACAAATCACTAAAAGGGAAGGAGAAAACTCAACAGAGGTTCCTCCTGCCGCTCACGTACGTGAACTCGAATGTTCTCTCAGTCCTCAAAGAGAGACCTCGAGACAGAGACTTGCTGAAGCAAAGCCACAGGAGTCTCTGAGGTTTCCCGGGCCACTCGCCTCTGTCCTGCCTGGCTGATGTCAGCATCTCTCTGTGAGGTCACCACCTTTGACCAATAGTCTGAGGTCCTGCAAAAGGCCTTTGTGATGTCACTGCCACGCCCCTCCCTTGCTGTGCTAATGTCCTGCCCCTGGCCAGGCACCTGGGAGCTTTGAGCTACTCCCTGTGGATCACCCCACTCAAGGCGTGTTCATTCTAGGAAGCAAGCCGACTAGACAGTAAAACCTCAGACGCTGCTCCCAATGCTACACTCAGTTTTTCAGAAATTAGTAGACTTGATGGCCAGAAGAGACCATTAGAGCATGTAATCTGACCCCCTGCATGTCACAGGCCTCCTGTATGACACCATAGCTACTTTGGGGGCAAACACATTCCAGAAAGGCATCTAGTCTTCATTAAATGACAGCAAGAGAGGGCGAATTCACCACTTTCCTTGGTAGCTTGTTCCTGTGGTGAATCATTCTCGCTGTTGCAGGGGGTGCAGCAGGGGCTGGCTGCAGGCAGCGGGTGCCGGGCTGGCTGCAGGCAGGGGCTGGCTGGAGATGGGCTGGTGGGGGCAGGGGGTGCGGGGCTGGAGGCAGGGCAGGGGGTGCAGCAGGGGCTGGCTGCAGGTAGGGCAGGGGCCCCCCTGCTTCTACCACCTTGGCCCTTTAAATAGCTGCCGGAGCCCTGGGGAAGCTGCGGGGCTCTCGCGGCTATTTAGAGGACCGAGGCAGCAGAGGTAGCTGGAGCCCCGGCACTTTAAATAGCCCCCGGAGCCCCCTGCTACCCCAGGGCTCTGGTCCAACCACTAGACCCCCCCCATAAGCGCCACAGCTCCCTCTTCTCCTCCACTGGGTACATAAAACTACAAGTCCCAGAATCTCTTGCTTCCCCCGTCCCATCTCCTGAAGGGGCAGCCAATGGGCCGGAGCCGTTTGCTGATTGGCAGGTGCGCGGGCCAGTGGGGGGGAGCCCGTGCCCGGCGCGAGTTGGCAGCTGGCGATGGCCCAATGTACAGGCCCAACCACTCGGCCTTCTTCACTTTAAAGCGCTGCCCGTAGGCCGACAGGAACTCGTCCATCTGCTTGTCCAGCTCCTGCTTCAGCTCCTCCAGGGCCGCCTGTTTCTGGGGGTCCTCGCCCCGCAGCTCCCCCCGGCAGCGCTCCAGCAGCTCCTGGCGTTTCCCCTCCTGGCGTCGCTTCATCTCCAGGGGCTTCACTCTCAGACAGCTGCTCATGCTCTGGTGGCCACGGTCCTGCCGGGAGGGGGGCGAGATCGTCCATGAGGGACGGGAACTAGCATTACCCAGCCACAGGGGGAACTTCTGCCTCACACACCTGTAGCCCCCTCAACTCCAACCTACAGCCCCCTGCTAGCCCAGCCCTGCCCCCCGTCAGTCCTGTCGGTGCCCCTCACTCCCAACCCGCAGCCCCTCTGCACTCACCAGCTGCTGCACAAATTGTTCATATTCCCTCCTGGCAGCTTCTACTGCTTTTCTGTTTGCCTTCTCTCTCATCTCTGCCATCTCCGCCATCTGTGGTGGGAGAGGGAAAAGGGTAGGGGTGGGGATGGGATCCCCTCTGAACTGGGAGCCCCCCTTCCCCCACTCACCACCTTCTCCTAATTCCTCCAGGACCCTGCTTGCTGCTGTCACCCCCCCACTGGTGCCCCACTGGTGCCCCCTTTGTGGTGCCCCCTCCTGGCCCCCTAGTGCAATTGGCCAATGGCGGGTGGACCTGGGCTGAGAATGAACTGAAAACTGTCGGACTGGGATTTGGGCTTTCAGACCTCCCTAACCCCTTTGTATTGTTTTCAAATCAGTGGGGAAATGAGGGGAATCACCCAAAATTGTCCCCTCTACACATACGGACTGTATCAGGGGAGGAGAAAATCTTTAAAACAAACACAAAATATGAAAATCAATTTTTCTCCTACTTGTTGAAAATGAAAGCCAATGAAATTTGTCACTGAGCGATGCAGGGGGTAGCTCGGGGCGCAGGGGCCAGGACCGGGTTATTTATTGACTGACGTCGATGGGGTCAGGGCTGGATTCTGATCTCGGTGACCCCGCTGTAAATCAATCAACCTATGTGTCCTTTTGGACACTCACCTTCTCCCCATTCTTCCTAATACACCACCTCTATCTAATCTATCTATCTATCTATCCCCACACACCCCCTCTATCTATCGATCTATCTATCTATCCCCACACACCCCCTCTATCTATCTATCCCCACACACCTCATCATCTATCTATCTATCCATCCATCTATCCCCCTACACTCCCTCATATCTATCTATCTATCTATCCCCACACAACCTTCTTATCTATTGTGGAAGCAGAGAAAGAACTGACAGGAAGGGGATTGCACTGCATGACAGTTTGTTAGCAAGAGTTAGGCTAACTGTAACTTTAATAACGTGAGATTTGTAGACGCGAGGATTGTGTGAGGCGAGTGGGAAAGAACTGTGTGAGAAGTTGTTGCGACCTTGTGTAGATAATGTGTAGAAAATATTGTATGTAGACTAGAGTTAAAACAAGTGAGAAAAATAAGATATTAAAATGGCCTATGTATAAACAAAATGCAGCTGTTGCTTATTATTGTTTGTAATGAAAGGTATAAAGGTTTGCTGTAATTGTTTACCTGTAGAGAGACCTGTTTAGCTCTTTCCCTCTATGCAATTGTTAAAGAAAATAAAGTATCTGACTTGCTATACCCAAACAAAAAGTGAGAACTCTGTTATTCTCCGACAATTCTCCGACAATCGCCAGCTGAGCGGCGAACAGCAGAGTCTAACAGCGGGAGTTTGCCTGGGAGCTGTCCGAGAGGAGGTATGCTAAGTGCTGCATTGGGGGGGGTGTTGGTGGGCCTTGAGTGGGCCTGACTGGTATATAAGGGCAGTCAGCAGCGAACCAGCTGAGCGGCGAACAGCAGAGGCTAACAGCGGGAGTTTGCCTGGGAGCTGTCCAAGAGGAGGTACGCTAAGTGCTGCATTAGGGGGGCTGTGTTGGTGGGCCTCGAGTGGGCCTGACTGGTATATAAGGGCAGTCAGCAGCGAACCAGCTGAGCGGCGAACAGCAGAGGCTAACAGCGGGAGTTTGCCTGGGAGCTGTCCAAGAGGAGGTACGCTAAGTGCTGCATTAGGGGGGCTGTGTTGGTGAGTATCTGAGTGCCTGCTGCTGGGACAGTTGGTCAGTTTGACCGTGTGCTTGATTGCTTGCTTGTTTGTTTGAAAAGTGTGAATTGGGAGTGCTTTGTTCCAGGTGGGCCTTGAGTGGGCCTGACTGGTATATAAGGGCAGTCAGCAGCGAACCAGCTGAGCGGCGAACAGCAGAGGCTAACAGCGGGAGTTTGCCTGGGATTTCGTGTGGGGAGAGCGCACTGAGGCTTCCATCTGCAGGTTTCTCTGAGTAGTTCCCGCAACAGTTGAGGAAGCTCTTAAGAGGACGGTGATATGGAAGGTGAGCGATCAGCTGTTGTAACCTGCACAGGTTGTGCCATGTTTGTCTTTCTTCCACAGGACAGAAGCGACTTTGTCTGTACAAAGTGCAAGCTGGTCTCCATGTTGGAAGAGAAGGTTCGAGGGCTGGAGAAACGAGTGTCGACTCTGTGTTGCATAAGGGAAAATGAAGATTTCCTGGACAGACGTCAGGAGATACTTCTACGGCCACAATGTTCTGAAGATTCAGAGCAGGCGCAGCAGGGACAGAAGGATTGTGAGGAGGTTTGGCAGCATGTGACCTCCAGAAGGAGAAAGAGGAGCGTCCATGCACCAGCAATGGAGATACAGGTGAGCAATCGTTTCCATGTTCTCTCTACAGGTACTAATGCGGAGAGTGGACTAGATGACCCATCTGAGGGAAGGGAGCAGAAGGAGACTCCACCAATTGGAAGGCAAAAGATGCACTGTCCTAGGGATGGGGGTTCCACGACCACCACTCCCAAGAGGAGGAGGAGGGTGGTGGTGGTCGGGGATTCCCTCCTCAGGGGGGACTGAGTCATCTATCTGCCGCCCCGACCGGGAAAACCGAGAGGTCTGCTGCTTGCCAGGAGCTAGGATACACGATGTGACTGAGAGACTGCCGAGACTCATGAAGCCCTCGGATCGCTACCCCTTCCTGCTTCTCCACGTGGGCACCAATGATACTGCCAAGAATGACCTTGAGCGGATCACTGCAGACTACGTGGCTCTGGGAAGAAGGATAAAGGATTTGAGGCACAAGTGGTGTTCTCGTCCATCCTCCCTGTGCAAGGAAAAGGCCGGGGTAGAGACCGTCGAATCGTGGAAGTCAACGAATGGCTACGCAGGTGGTGTCGGAGAGAAGGCTTTGATTCTTCGACCATGGGATGGTGTTCCAAGAAGAAGGAGTGCTAGGCAGAGACGGGCTCCCCCTCTCCACGAAGAGAGGGAAGAGCATCTTCACCAGCAGGCTGGCTAACCTAGTGAGGAGGGCTTTAAACTAGGTTCACCGGGGGAAGGAGACCAAAGCCCTGAGGTAAGTGGGGAAATGGGATCCTGGGAGGAAGCACAAGCAGGAGAGCGCAGGGGAGGACTCCTGTCTCATGCTGAGAAAGAGGGACGATCAAGGAGTTATCTTAAGTGCCTATACACAAATGCAAGAAGCCTGGGAAACAAGCAGGGAGAACTGGAAGTCCTGGCACAGTCAGGGAACTATGATGTGATTGGAATAACAGAGACTTGGTGGGACAACTCACATGACTGGAGTACTGTCATGGATGGATATAAACTGTTCAGGAAGGACAGGCAGGGCAGAAAAGGTGGGGGAGTTGCGTTGTATATAAGAGAGGAGTATGACTGCTCAGAGCTCCGGTATGAAACTACAGAAAAACCTGAGAGTCTCTGGATAAAGTTGAGAAGTGGGAGCAACAAGGGTGATGTCGTGGTTGGAGTCTGCTATAGACCACCAGACCAGGGGGATGAGGTGGATGAGGCTTTCTTCTGGCAACTAGCAGAAGTTGCTAGATCGCAGGCCCTGGTTCTCATGGGAGACTTTAATCACCCTGATATCCGCTGGGAGAGCAATACAGCGGTGCACAGGCAATCCAGGAAATTTTTGGAAAGTGTAGGGGACAATTTCCTGGTGCAAGTGCTGGAGGAACCAACTAGGGGCAAAGCTTTTCTTGACCTGCTGCTCACAAACAGGGAAGAACTAGTAGGGGAAGCAAAAGTGGATGGGAACCTGGGAGGCAGTGACCATGAGATGGTCGAGTTCAGGATCCTGACACAAGGAAGAAAGGAGAGCAGCAGAATACGGACCCTGGACTTCAGAAAAGCAGACTTTGACTCCCTCAGGGAACAGATGGGCAGGATCCCCTGGGAGAATAACATGAAGGGCAAAGGGGTCCAGGGAGAGCTGGCTGTATTTTAAAGAATCCTTATTGAGGTTGCAGGAACAAACCATCCCGATGTGTAGAAAGAATAGTAAATATGGCAGGCGACCAGCTTGGCTAAACAGTGAAATCCTTGCTGATCTTAAACGCAAAAAAGAAGCTTACAAGAAGTGGAAGATTGGACAAATGACCAGGGAGGAGTATAAAAATATTGCTCAGGCGTGCAGGAGTGAAATCAGGAAGGCCAAATCACACTTGGAGTTGCAGTTAGCAAGAGATGTTAAGAGTAACAAGAAGGGTTTCTTCAGGTATGTTAGCAACAAGAAGAAAATCAAGGAAAGTGTGGGCCCCTTACTGAATAAGGGAGGCAACCTAGTGACCGAGGATGTGGAAAAAGCTAATGTACTCAATGATTTTTTTGCCTCTGTCTTCACGCACAAGGTCAGCTCCCAGATTGCTGCACTGGGCAGTACAGCATGGGGAGAAGGTGACCAACCCTCTGTGGAGAAAGAAGTGTTTCGGGACTATTTAGAAAAACTGGACGTGCACAAGTCCATGGGGCCGGATGCGCTGCATCCGAGGGTGCTAAAGGAGTTGGCGGGTGAGATTGCAGAGCCATTAGCCATTATTTTTGAAAACTCATGGCGATCGGGGGAGGTCCCAGATGACTGGAAAAAGGCTAATGTAGTGCCCATCTTTAAAAAAGGGAAGAAGGAGGATCCGGGGAACTACAGGCCAGTCAGCCTCACCTCAGTCCCTGGAAAAATCATGGAGCAGGTCCTCAAGGAATCAATTATGAAACATTTAGAGGAGAGGAAAGTGATCAGGAACAGTCAGCATGGATTCACGAAGGGGAAGTCGTGCCTGACTAACCTAATTGCCTTCTATGATGAGATAACTGGCTCTGTGGATGAGGGGAAAGCAGTGGATGTGTTATTCCTTGACTTTAGCAAAGCTTTTGATACGGTCTCCCACAGTATTCTTGCCGCCAAGTTAAAGAAGTATGGGCTGGATGAATGGACTGTAAGGTGGATAGAAAGCTGGCTAGATCGTCGGGCTCAACGGGTAGTGATCAATGGCTCCATGTCTAGTTGGCAGCCGGTTTCAAGTGGAGTGCCCCAAGGGTCGGTCCTGGGGCCGGTTTTGTTTAATATCTTTATTAATGATCTGGAGGATGGTGTGGACTGCACTCTCAGCAAGTTTGCAGATGACACTAAACTAGGAGGCATGGTAGATACACTAGAGGGTAGGGATCGGATACAGAGGGACCTAGACAAATTAGAGGATTGGGCTGAAAAAAACCTGATGAGGTTCAACAAGGACAATTGCAGAGTCCTGCACTTAGGACGGAAGAATCCCATGCACTGCTACAGACTAGGGACCGAATGGCTAGGTAGCAGTTCTGCAGAAAAGGACCTAGGGGACACAGTGGACGAGAAGCTAGATATGAGTCAACAGTGTGCTCTTGTTGCCAAGAAGGCTAACGGCATTTTGGGCTGTATAAGTAGGGGCATTGCCAGCAGATCGAGGAACGTGATCGTTCCCCTTTATTCGACATTGGTGAGGCCTCATCTGGAATACTGTGTCCAGTTTTGGGCCCCACACTACAAGAAGGATGTGGAAAAATTGGAAAGAGTCCAGCGGAGGGCAACAAAAATGATTAGGGGTCTGGAGCACATGACTTATGAGGAGAGGCTGAGGGAACTGGGATTGTTTAGTCTCCAGAAAAGAAGAATGAGGGGGGATTTGATAGCAGCCTTCAACTACCTGAAGGGGGGTTCCAAAGAGGATGGAGCTCGGCTGTTCTCAGTGGTGGCAGACGACAGAACAAGGAGCAATGGTCTCAAGTTGCAGTGGGGGAGGTCCAGGTTGGAAATCAGGAAAAACTATTTCACTAGGAGGGTGGTGAAACACTGGAATGCGTTACCTAGGGAGGTGGTGGAGTCTCCTTCCTTGGAGGTTTTTAAGGCCCGGCTTGACAAAGCCCTGGCTGGGATGATTTAGCTGGGAATTGGTCCTGCTTTGAGTAGGGGGTTGGACTAGATGACCTCTTGAGGTCCCTTCCAACTCTGATATTCTATGATTCTATGAATTTGGGGGCTCGTCCGGGATGACAACGCCTGCAGAGGTACCGGCAGCTGCTACGGATCGTTCCCCTTCGAACCCCATGGCGCCACAATAGAGGTAAGAGACCTTTTAAAATCTCTATTGGGGTGTCAAGGAAGGACTGTCCGTGGAGCCGTCTGTCCCTGTTGGGCTCACGCCATCCGAACTTATTGACTGTGCAGCAAGATCTGATGCAGAGCGGTTCTGGGGCATTGTTTTGCCGCCCCCAATAAGGTAGTTGTATGTGGTTCTGGGACCTGTTAGTTTGGCCGACCCCATATGCATATAAAAAATGCATAGGTATGCACCTGTGCTGAGGGGTTGTTACCGCCTCAAGAGGGGTTGTTACCGCCTCATAGTGTATTGAGTCTGGACATAAGGTACAGATGCATCGTGGTATTTGGAAATAGAGGCCTTGGGGGTGTGTGTGTGTGTGTGTGTGTGTGTGTGTGTGTGTGTGTGTGTGTGTGTGTGTGTGTAAACACCAGTGCGAATTGAGAGTTACCAGAAGATGCCCAGAGTACTCTGCGAAGTCTTTTGGCTCGTGACCAGAACTACTCTAACACAAGCCCGGTAACTAGAGGATCTTTTAGGAGATCTGACTCACGGTGGGCTGACTCGGCCTGGCATCGTCCGGCAAGGAAGCTACCTGGGTCTAGGAGTGTGTGAACCCATCTTCCCTCCCCTTTCCTCTCTGTGTGAGCCACTGACAGTCTGATCATCTCGCTGGATGCAAAGAGAATGAGCGGCGCCGTCTCTCTGAGACTAGCCGACGCTCTTTGCTGAAGGGAGGTGTAGGAGGGTTGTGGTCATCCTCGTTAGCCTCTCCTGTGAGAGTATTCTATAGGGAGTTGTGACAATGCGGTTCTGGCGGGACCCAACCGAGAGTGCCAACTCAGGACAAATTGCTCAAACAGGGCAGTTACAGCCCAAGGCCGGGGTTCTTCCACCTCTAAGGCAAACCAAACCAGCCAGACTAAAACTTCGGTCTCATCCCACTGGCTAACCGCAAGTCTCACAAGCAATCTCCTTAGACACTCCAGTTTCCCAGTATTACCACCAGTGCCACTCGTTATGGGGACAAATGGTTATGAAAACCAATACCCCAGTAAAAGAAAAAGGTTCTCCTGATCCCAAAGGACCAAGCCCCAGACCCAGGTCAATATACAAATCAGATCTTACCCACAAATCACGCTGTTGCCAATCCTTTAGAATCTAAAATCTAAAGGTTTATTCATAAAAGGAAAAAGACAGAGATGAGAGTTAGAATTGGTTAAATGGAATCAATTACATACAGTAATGGCAAAGTTCTTGGTTCAGGCTTGCAGCAGCGATGGAATAAACTGCAGGTTCAAATCAAGTCTCTGGAATACATCCCCAGCCGGGATGGGTCCTCAGTCCTTTGTTCAGAGCTTCAGTTTGTAGCAAAGTTCCTCCAGAAGTAAGAAGCAGGATTGAAGACCAGATGGAGATGAGGCATCAGCCTTATATAGTCTCTTCCAGGTGTAAGAACACCTCTTTGTTCTTACTGTGGAAAATTACAGCAAAATGGAGTCTGGAGTCACATGGGCCAGTCCCTGCATACTTTGCTGAGTTACAAGGCGTATCTGCCTTCTCTCAATGGGTCCATTGTATAGCTGATGGTCCTTAATGGGCCATCAAGCAGGCTAGGCAGAGCTAATCTCAGCTTGTCTGGGATGTCACCCAGAAGCATAGCATAAGTTTGCCATACAGACAGTATAGAGCCAATATTTATAACTTCAACTACAAAATTGATACACACATATAGACAGCATAATCATAACCAGTAAACCATAACCTTGTCCTAGGCACCCCATTTGACCCCCTTTATACAAGATTTGCGTGCCACTACAGGACCTTGGTTGCAACAATGATCTATACGGTCCCAGTTTATGTCAATAACGTCACACCCCCAACGCAAAATTGATGCAGGAAGGGATGACACAAACATCACTGACTGCATCCCAAGAGCTCCCCATCCTGGGTTCTGTCTCACTACAGCTAGTATTGGGGTAGGAGCCATACCAGTGTGTAACAGAAATGGTTTATCAAAATCATGTTCAACCACATGATTGAACCTCTTTACAAACTCAAGGTAAAACTTAGTTAGAACAATAGTGGATTGGATCTGCTCTGGCAGCATGGTTCCTGTATGTGTCATGTGATCTTGCCAAGAGCTAAAGAAAACAGCTACTTTATCCATACAAGCTCGGGCAAATGTTTGGAACCCAATTAACATCGAATAAATGCAGATATTAATGTTCTTCATAGTACAGGAATCTTGGCATTTAGCCATGAAAGCAATATGGTAGTGTGCCTCAGTCTTCCTTTTCATACAGCACATTAGGTCTGGAATGCCTTTTCCCTTGTGAAAAGTTCCCATATTGTTTATAGGCATTAACTGTGAAACCCCAGTGTAACAAGGCCTTTTAACATAACGTGTGTTCTCATGTATTCCTTTTAACATGTTCAAGGGATTCTCCAAAAGATTAGGCAGATTGTATATTTTTACAGTTTGTGGCAATAGCAACACATTCATTACAAAATTTAGCAATAACAACAAGTTCATTGCAAGTGTCCATCTACAATCATGTTTGTCATGCCACACCTTTGGCTCAATACCATTGGAGTTTGGGCATTTTAGGGTTAACCTGTGGCTTCCCTTTGCAAAATTCAGTTTTCTCTTTCCTCCTTGTCCTGCAGGATCAAACCCTGATTTCTCTTGCTTAACAGAATTCACTGGCTGATGGGGTGGGCCCTCTGTGCTAACAGCTATTACCAAGTCCTCCCTTTCCCAGCCAGGCAAGTAATTTGCACTACCCCAGACCACAGCCAGTCCACCAGTTTTCACATCCTTAACTGCTATCATTTCCAAGGCTGGACTCTGCCTTAAAGAGATACCACACAAATCCAAAGAGTCTGCGGGTGAGACTTTGCTCGCTCTCCCCCGCATCCTCAAGCATTCAGCCATAAAACTGCTCTGCTCTGACACATCAGTAACCAAATCTGTCCTCAAACCCTGAAGCACAAACTGCTCATTTAAAGAATCAGAAAGGAGACATTCCTGTTCCAACACCATTGTCTCCCCAACAGGTTGGCCCCACACAGGCACTTGGTTATAGGGCTGCCTCAATTCCTTAACAACTTTTACTTCCTCTGAGACCTTCTCAAAGCTACCCACACTGGATCTTTTAAAAGGAAAGTCAGTGGATCCATTCACAACAGACAATTTTTGGCTGCTAGGAACTGAAACTTCCTTGATTAAATCACTCTCACACCCTTCAGTTGCAGGGAACTGCTTGCACCGAATACCATGAGGATTCCTTTCTCCAGGAGCTTTTCTAAGCAGCAATTCACCCCTCACAGAAATTCTGCCCTTACCCTCTTCACCTAGGGCTTGCTCTAAAGGAACACTTTCCTGAGCAACAACAGACTCTGTCTGGGTCTTACTTACATTCAGGATCACCTTTGGCCCATCAGGCAGATCTCTACACAATCCCCTTTCAGGCGAACCCATAGACTTCCTTGATAAAAGGTTAGAAATATTTCCCTTCTCTTTGCCACACACAAGCTTAGGAATTTTTTCCTTTTTGCTACAAGTTGTTAAACTGTCCGTAGGTACCACAACCAAATTACCTTTCTGCTCTCCTTGTGCCCTGGCTAGGGTATCACCCTGATCAGACAGAGTTGTTACACCCTTCTCCAACCACACATGAGCAACAGGCCAAATACAAGCACCAGAATTGTCTGGTCTCTGGGATTTTGCTAAGACACTAACTGGATGCAACCTAGTTACGGTGCCATTCTCCCCAGCAGATGCAAACTTAGGACCATTCCCTTCCTGGGCTTTAGTTAAATCCAGAACCAACTCTGAGACAACTAAATTACTCTCAACCATCACAGGCCGAAAGGCACCTTCTGTCTGCTCCACAGACAAAAAAGAGTTGGCGACGCATTTTCCTTTACTAGACATACAGTTTGGGATTTCATTTCCCTTGTCCCAGCACACCCGGCTGTTCACAGACAACTGCTTGGAGACTGGGGTAGCTTCCTCCATAGGCAAGTCAATACCCCTGACAGACACAGGCACATTTCCTTCACTGTCACTATTCTTCGCACAGGAAACAGATAAGGTATAGGGACACTCATCTTCCACTCTCCTTGCCTTCCCAAACTGCTGACTAGATAAAGCCATCAGCTCACAAGACTGCCTAGGCTCATCCAAAATCTCCTTGTTCTCCTCTCCCTTCGCTTGATCTAATTCCAGGTTTACTTCTGAGACATTAGATAGACATTCAGAAACTTCATTCACAGCCAAACAGCTACTTTCCAAAGACAAACTTTTGGAGAAACCCTCCATAGGCATAACCTTAGGATCAATCCTCTCTTGTGCCTGGTTTGTATTAACTTGACTGACCATAGCTTTAATATCATTTCCAATCATAATATCCTTAGGGATTATGTCTTTTACTCCCACAACCATGGTGCCCTCCAATCCCTTCCATTTCAGGTGGATTTTAGCCAAAGGCACCCCGACAAAATACTTGGATAAGGCTACAACAGTTACATCTTCACCTGGCAAATAATCTTCCTTCCTGACAAGACTTGCTTTAACCAGAGTAATATCTGCTGCGGTGTCCCTCCATGCCATACACCTCACTCCATTCACTTCTGCACTGCTAATAAACTCTGCGTTATTTCCCCCATATTTAGCTTTAATGTGAGTTTTAAGGTCAAATTCTTCAGAGACCACAGAAACAGCATTTGCACACAGGGCACCAATGCTGGGCTCTGTGTGGCTTGCCTGTGAGTTTACAACAACAGGGTTAGCATTGGCTGTGGCATTTGGGGTTGCTGGTTTTGGGCTGCCCTTCAGTGTCGGGCAGTCTGGTCTCATGTGGCCCAGCATACCACAGCGATAGCATGTAACCTGTTCCGTCCTGGGATGTGAGTTCCTACCCTCTGGGCCCCCTTGAACTCTTTTAGAAGAGTCAGGTTTATTTTTAAATCCTTCCCTCCTCTTGAACTGGGGAGAATGGTGATCAGTTTTCCCCGGGGTTTTACACCCTTCTCGAGCCCTGTTTTGGGTATGGGCATCCGCAATCTCTGCTGCCCGTAGGACTGACTCAGGGTCCCTGTCACACACAGCTGCTCTCACATTGTCAGGCACAATGTCTAAGAACTGTTCCAAAGTTATTAAATCCAGCAGTTTTTCAAAACTCCCATGCGCCTTAGCTCCCATAACCCACTATGTCACAGGAGTGATCCTTAATTTCTGAGCCGCTAGCGCGGACAGGGCATCCTCCCTGTGTGTGTAATTAAAAAAATGGGTGGGGAACAGTCTAAGCATTTCCTCTCACCCCCTAAGGGTACCCCAGCTTATTTCATGTACGTACATTATGGTCCGAAAACCTGCAGGTATTTAGAGAATTGAAATCTTTACACGCGTGCAAATCTATCTAAACAATGGCCACTAGAAGGTACCTTCAATTTAAATAAACTTACATATCTCAGAAAAACCCTGGCTTCGCCAAAAGCCTCTGATACTCAGTGGGAGCAATTTGTCTATTGGTAAAAGAAAGCGACAAAGAGACTCCATGAGTCTCGGGTGCGGAGTCTAAAAGTGATATATTAAATATCACTAAGGCTAAAAAGGCATTGCAGTAAAATCTAGCAAGTTCAAAAATTCAGAATTTCCTAAATAACCAGCTAATGGCCATTCAAAATGATCTTGAGCATCAGGCTTGGCCCACTGCCCTTACAGACACATCAGAAGTACCATCTAATCTGTGGCCATAAAAACATACTTGGAGACTTTCTGGGTGAAAGTGCGGACGTTCTCAGTGCTCCTTCCAAGCATATGAACCGGTTAGGGGGGTGTGGGCTCCCACATACCGAATCCTGCCGGGTCCATGAAAAAAATGCATGTGGAATTGGGTAATTCACCAAAACATCTAAAAAATTAAACTACCTGGTATGCCCAATCAATTTTTAGTCAGTGCTCCTAAAATTACACCTGACATTTAAATAAAGTTAGAAAGTCAATGGACATTTTGGCCGTTAAAACCCCCACAGCTTCAGTGTATACGTAAACTAAAACCAAAAAAAGTTGTCACTGTTCATAATTACGTTTGCTAAAAAAATAAAAAACAAAAAACTACCCTAACAAAACATTTACTTTTCCAAGCTAATAATAACTGTGTGTATATTAATGCCACCACATTGCACGACATATATTTTAATCTCACTACCACTGCAGCAATCATATTATCTACTGGCCTGCAAATAAAGTTTTGCAAATAGCCCTTAAGTTCCAAAGACCCTTTAATTAAACTAGTTTAATACCAAAATCAATTTCAAAATTTGCTTTCACTGTTACCAAAGGTTCAAAAAATCTCTAAAGTACAAAAGCAAATTCACATGCTTCAAAATATATATCAAGTTAAAAAGTATGTCTTTCATACAGCTTATAAAATGTCCACCTTATGTACTAAATATAATATATTATGTTTTATAACTAAAAATGTACAACAACCCCATCATATTCTCGCTATAAAAATGTTATTGCTTGCATTGTTGTTAGCTAGTGTAAAAGTATGTTATTATTATTGTAGAAAACATAATAATAATAATACCTTTCATGTCCATGCTCATCATGCATTATCATTACATCCAATCAAACCCTCTAAGATTAAAGCATCCAATGTAAAATCTAAATTCCAAAACTTAATGCAAATAAAAATTGAAAAATATTGGTTGTACTAGTAGTACAAAAGTGGGGGTTGTGGAAGCAGAGAAAAAACTGACAGGAAGGGGATTGCAAAGCATGACAGTTTGTTAGCAAGAGTCAGGCTAACTGTAACCCTAATAACGTGAGATTTGTAGACGCGAGGATTGTGTGAGGCGAGTGGGAAAGAACTGTGTGAGAAGTTCTTGCGATCTTGTGTAGATAATGTGTAGAAAATATTGTATGTAGACTAGAGTCAAAACAAGTGAGAAAAATAAGATATCAAGATGGCCTATGTATAAACAAAATGCAGCTGTTGCTTATTATTGTCTGTAATGAAAGGTATAAAGGTTTGCTGTAACTGTTTACCACTAGAGAGACCTGTTTAGCTCTCTCCCTCTACGCAATTGTTAGAGAAAATAAAGTATCTGACTTGCTGTACCCAAACAAAAAGTGAGAACTCTGTTATTCTCCAACACTATCTATCTATCTATCTATCTATCTATCTATCTATCTATCTATCTATCTATCTATCTATCTATCTATCTATCTATCTATCGCCACACACCCCATCTATCTATCTATCTATCCCCACACGCCCCATCTATCTATCTATCAATCTACCTATCTATCCCCTTGCATACAGAGGTTCCCAGTGCTGAGTGCTGGGACAGACCCTTTACCCGAGTGAGGTGTGATGGTTCCTTCCCGCTGTGTGTCCCTCCACAGAAGGGGCTCCTGATCTGAACACCCTGCCCTGCTCTCCCGCTCATCCCCCTGACCTAGGGTGTTGGTGCCTGTCTTGCTCGAGGCCACCTACCATCCAAACTGGGGCCCACCCAGCTGCCGAACCCTCCCCCGCATCTGGCCAAAGCCCCCAGCCAGAACCCCAATGGCCACTGCTTCCTCCAGCTCCACTACAACTACACTCGCCCTGATGCCTACTCCGATAGCCGCACCCACCACTGCCAGGAACCACCCCCCGACCCATGGCCAGGCCCAACCACTCGGCCTTCTTCACTTTAAAGCGCTGCCCGTAGGCCGTCAGGAACTCGTCCATCTGCTTGTCCAGCTCCTCCTTCAGCTCCTCCAGGGCCGCCTGTTTCTGGGGGTCCTCACCCCGCAGCTCCCCCCGGCAGCGCTCCAGCAGCTCCTGGCGTTTCCCCTCCAGGCGTCGCTGCATTTCCGCAGGCTTCACACTCAGGCAGCGGCGCATGCTCTGGTGGCCACGGTCCTGTGGGGAGCGGGAGAGATTGGCCATTAGGGACGGGTTCTAGTGTTTCCCAGCCACAGGGGGCACCACTATGTCATGCACCCACAGCCCCTTCAATTCCGAACCACCACAGCCCCGTGCTATCCCATCCTTGCCCCTCCGCCCCCCCAGCTCTGCCGGTGACCCTCACTCCCGACCCGCAGCCCTTCTGTGATCACCAACAGCTGCACAAATTGTTCATATTTCCTCCTGGAGGCTTCTACTGCTTTTCTGTTTTCCTCCTCCATCATCGCTGCCATCTGTGGTGGGATGGGAAAAAGGGTGGGGGATGGGGATGGAACCATCTCTGAACTGGGAACCCCTCTCCCCCCACTCACCATTTCCACATTCCTCCAGGGCTCTGCTCGCTACTGTCATCTCCCCACTGCCCCCTGACCCCCCACATTCCCCCAGAGCCAGGGACAGCCCCCTAATGATTCATAGATTCATAGATTCATAGATTCTAGGACTGGAAGGGACCTCGAGAGGTCATCGAGTCCAGTCCCCTGCCCGCATGGCAGGACCAAATACTGTCTAGATCATCCCTGATAGACATTTATCTAACCTACTCTTAAATATCTCCAGAGATGGAGATTCCACCACCTCCCTAGGCAATTTATTCCAGTGTTTAACCACCCTAACAGTTAGGAACTTTTTCCTAATGTCCAACCTAGACCTCCCTTGCTGCAGTTTAAACCCATTGCTTCTGGTTCTATCCTTAGAGGCTAAGGTGAACAAGTTTTCTCCCTCCTCCTTATGACAGCCTTTTAAATACCTGAAAATTGCTATCATGTCCCCTCTCAGTCTTCTCTTTTCCAAACTAAACAAACCCAATTCTTTCAGCCTTCCTTCATAGGTCATGTTCTCAAGACCTTTAATCATTCTTGTTGCTCTTCTCTGGACCCGCTCCAATTTCTCCACATCTTTTTTAAAATGCGGTGCCCAGAACTGGACACAATACTCCAGCTGAGGCCTAACCAGAGCAGAGTAGAGCGGAAGAATGACTTCTCGTGTCTTGCTCACAACACACCTGTTAATACATCCCAGAATCATGTTTGCTTTTTTTGCAACAGCATCACACTGTTGACTCATATTTAGCTTGTGGTCCACTATAACCCCTAGATCCCTTTCTGCCGTACTCCTTCCTAGACAGTCTCTTCCCATTCTGTATGTGTGAAACTGATTTTTCCTTCCTAGGTGGAGCACTTTGCATTTGTCTTTGTTAAACTTCATCCTGTTTACCTCAGCCCATTTCTCCAATTTGTCCAGATCATTTTGAATTATGACCCTGTCCTCCAAAGCAGTTGCAATCCCTCCCAGTTTGGTATCATCCGCAAACTTAATAAGCGTACTTTCTATGCCAATATCTAAGTCGTTGATGAAGATATTGAACAGCGCCGGTCCCAAAACAGACCCCTGCGGTACCCCACTCGTTATGCCTTTCCAGCAGGATTGGGAACCATTAATAACAACTCTCTGAGTACGGTTATCCAGCCAGTTATGCACCCACCTTATAGTAGCCCCATCTAAATTGTATTTGCCTAGTTTATCGATAAGAATATCATGCGAGACTGTATCAAATGCCTTACTAAAGTCTAGGTATACCACATCCACAGCTTCACCCTTATCCACAAGGCTCGTTATCCTATCAAAGAAAGTTATCAGATTGGTTTGGCATGATTTGTTCTTCACAAATCCATGCTGGCTGTTCCCTATCACCTTACCACCTTCCAAGTGTTTGCAGATGATTTCCTTAATTACTTGCTCCATTATCTTCCCTGGCACAGAAGTTAAACTAACTGGTCTGTAGTTTCCTGGGTTGTTTTTATTTCCCTTTTTATAGATGGGCACTATATTTGCCCTTTTCCAGTCTTCTGGAATCTCTCCCGTCTCCCATGATTTTCCAAAGATAATAGCTAGAGGCTCAGATACCTCCTCTATTAGCTCCTTGAGTATTCTAGGATGCATTTCATCAGGCCCTGGTGACTTGCAGGCATCTAACTTTTCTAAGTGATTTTTAACTTGTTCTTTGTTTATTTTATCTGCTAAACCTACCCCCTTCCCATTAGCATTCACTATGTTAGGCATTCCTTCAGACTTCTCGGTGAAGACCGAAACAAAGAAGTCATTAAGCATCTCTGCCATTTCCAAGTTTCCTGTTACTGTTTCTCCCTCTTCACTAAGCAGTGGGCCTACCCTGTCTTTGGTTTTCCTCTTGCTTCTAATGTATTGATAAAAAGTCTTCTTGTTTCCCTTTATTCCCGTAGCTAGTTTGAGCTCATTTTGTGCCTTTGCCTTTCTAATCTTGCCCCTGCAAGTTGTTTGTGTGTTGTTTGCCTATATTCATCCTTTGTAATCTGTCCTAGTTTCCATTTTTTATATGACTCCTTTTTATTTTTTAGATCATGCAAGATCTCGTGGTTAAGCCAAGGTGGTCTTTTGCCACATTTTCTATCTTTCCTAACCAGCGGAATAGCTTGCTTTTGGGCCCTTAATAGTGTCCCTTTGAAAAACTGCCAACTCTCCTCAGTTGTTTTTCCCCTCAGTCTTGATTCCCATGGGACCTTACCTATCAGCTCTCTGAGCTTACCAAAATCTGCCTTCCTGAAATCCATTGTCTCTATTTTGCTGTTCTCCCTTCTACCCTTCCTTAGAATTGCAAACTCTATGATTTCATGATCACTTTCACCCAGGTTGCCTTCTACTTTCAAATTCTCAACGAGTTCCTCCCTATTTGTTAAAATCAAGTCTAGAACAGCTTCCCCCCAGTAGCTTTTTCAACCTTCTGGAATAAAAAGTTGTCTCCAATGCAGTCCAAGAATTTGTTGGATAGTCTGTGCCCCGCTGTGTTATTTTCCCAACATATATCCGGATAGTTGAAGTCCCCCAACATCACAGCAAGGGCCACATTAGCATCACCCCTGTGGAGGGGGCTGGTTCTCCGGCTGGGTCTCTGGGGGTTCCCTTATCTCTCAGGGGCTGGGGTCAGGGAGCCCCAATCAGGACATTTTGCAGGGGCTGTGGTGGTGCCCCCTCCTGGCCTACTGCAACTGGCTAATGGCAGGAGGATCTGGGGTGAGAATAAACTGAAACTGTTGGTTTGGGATTTGGGGGTGTTCTAACCTCCCTAACCTCTTAGGATTGTTTTAAAATCAGTGGGGAAATGAGAGGAAATGCCCCCAAATTGTCCCCTCTACACACGCACTGAATCAGGGGAGGAGAAAATATTTAAAACAAACATAAAGTATGAAAATCAATTTTTCTTCCACTTGTTGAAAATGAAAACCAAAAAAACTTGTGACCGAGGGATGCAGGGGGTGGCTCGGAGCACAGGATCTACGCCCATGTTATTTATCTACTGAGGTCGATGGGATCTGGGCTGGATTCTGATCTCGGTGACCCGGCTGTAAATCGGTCAACCTCTGTGTCCTTTTGTAATCTCGCAAAATTACCTGTTGTAAGTTTGTTTTTATCTATCCCCAAACATCCTCATATCTATCTATCCCCTGCATACAGAGGTTCCCAGTGCTGACGGCTGGGACAGACCCTTACCCAGAGTGAGGTGTGATGGTTTCTTCCCACTATCTGCCCCCCGCAGCAGGGGCTCCTAATCTGAACACCCTGCCCTCCTCTCCAGCTCATTCCCCTGACCTGGGGTATTGGTGCCTGTCTTGTTCTGGGCCATCTTCAGTCCAAACCAGGCCCACGGCCAGTGCCCAACCCCCCCAATCAGGCCAAAGACCCCGGCCCCAATCCCAATGGCCACTGCTTCCTGAGAGGGGAGAAGATGAGGGTCTCTTACCATCTGGCGTCCCTGCCCTGCTCCTGGTGAACTGAGTGCCAGGGTGGGGCAATAGATAGCACCGGGTGCCGCTCGCCCTCAGGGCTTCCAACACCAGGGGCTGCTCAGCAGAGACCTCCAGGTCCTGCGGGAGTCAAAGCAACATTTGTGGCCGTCAGCAGGGAATCAGACCCGCTTTGGAAACGTTCAGCTCCGCCCCAAAGTTTGCTGTTTCCATGAACACACGTGGTATCTGATCATTACCTGTGTGATTTCTCCAAGATACTCCTGCCCCGTGTCCGCGCTGTAGGCTCCAGAGAGCTGCCAGTCTCGCACCAACAGGTCCAGGTGCTGCAACAGAGAGCACAGGAGAAGGGTCACACTGGGGCTGGGGGCACAGAGAAGAGACCAGAGCTGGAGGCTGTTGTCCAACCCAGCCACGGACACTGAGACCCTGGACATGATGTGGGCGTGGAGGGAGAACAATGGACTGGCTGTTTCTTTGTCCAGCATCTGACACAATGGGGTCTGGGTCTAGGACGGGGGCTCTGAGGTGCTCTGGCAATAGAGACAGTAAATAGGAATAGTAAGAATCAGGTGGGATAACAGGACTGGTGGGGGGTGGAACAAGCATTATATCCTCATATGGGGGGTGATGGGAAACAAGGATCCACCTGGATTGGGGCCAGATTGCAGGTCCCTCCAACCTCCTTCGCAACCTGAATAAACATCTGAGATGCAGAAAGAGAAAGAGAAAGAGAGAGAGAGAGAGAGCGAGCAACATTTTTCCATCTTGAACAAACCATCCCCGCACATGTGACCAATCAAGATTGGCAATGCAAAATAAATGAGTGAAATAAATGCCACTGAAACTAAAGGGATCCCAGACAACATTCAGTGGAAACTGATCATTGAAGAGAGAAAAATTGACAAAATGAAGAGAGAAAACATCATTTCAAACAACAATAACTCAACACCAGTAATCAAAGATATAAAAGCAATAACTGAATTCAGAAAACCCAATAGTTGGTTCTAGAAAAGTAGTCACAGAAGACACAGAAAGCCAAAAATCAAACTCATCAAGCCAACAATTGGAGACCAAAAAGAAATAATGAAAAGAAGAAAACTAGTCATTGGAATCAGAAAACCAATGATTGAAACCAGAAAAGCAGTGAAATAAATCACACAATCACTTAACAAAATCAACACACTAATAATTAATGCCAAAAACCAATGGTCAAAAATAGAAAACCAGCATTTATCAAAGTCAGAAAAACAGTAATCAAAGCAAGTTATGGGGAATTAACGTCTGAAAGCCAACAATAAAAAATAAGTATTTGAAATAAGAAAACCAGTAGTCAAAGAGTCAAAACCAGCAATGCAAGTCAGAAAACCAGATATCAAAGTCAAAATACTGTACCCCAAAGTGAAAGAGAGAAAACCAGTAATCAATATCAGAAAAGCAATAACTGAATGCAGAAGTCCAATCATCAAAGCCAGAAAAGTGGTCATGAAAATCAGAAAACCAATAGCCAAACCAGAAAACCAATAATTGAAGTATGAAAACCAGATCAAGGTCACAAAACCAAGTCAAAGTTAGAAAATGAATAGTCAAAGACAGAAACCAATAGCATAAAGAAGCAATAAGTGAACAGCAGAAATGAAAAAAAAGTTTAAACACTCCAAATATATCAAGAAAAATTAAAAGCCGGTAATCAGTAGAGAGACACTAATAAATGAAGCTCTGTAAACAAACACTGAAATCTTGTAACCAATAAACAAAAAGCAGAAAACCAATAATGAACCGCTCCCCTCAAACCAGTGAGATCAAAATCTGACAATCAAAGAATGAAACCCAATAAATGAAATGGGAGTGGTGATAACTAAAGCCACAAAACTGACAAGCATGGACCAAAACACAATGAACAGGAACTGAAAACCAAAGGCTGAAAATCATAGATCGAAACCTGAGAAACAATGAGTGGAACCCAAAAACGTGCAGAGAGAAACCCAAGAAATGCTAACATTTGGCTGTTCTTTGAAAGTGGAAATTGGCATGAAAACATGCTGATTTTGTCAGCTTTCCATTTGTCAACAAAACTTTTATTTTCCATCTCCCCACATGGTCACTATGAAATCAACTGACAACTAATGGTGGGTACGAAATAACAAACAGCTAATAGCCAGTAGTGACTCACAAATAATCAATAACTGGCAGCTATTAATGAATATAAAATAACCAATTATACAAGTTAGTTAATTGGCTAAGTGAAGTAAAAGGCCTAAAAGACAACCGGATGGCATTTCTCTTTGTCTGTCTGTATCGTGATCACTTTTTGAGACCACATCTGGCCCCTTCACCCCGCTCCCCACAGCACGGCACCCCCTGCAGAGCCCTCAGTCCCGTCCCCCGCAGCACGGCTCCCCCACCCAGTAGGAGCTGAGCAATATGCCCAACACGGAGAGCTTGATGCTGGTCTCCATGCGGCGCTTCAGGTCCAGGGAGCCCTAGGTGTCCACCAGGAAGACGGCCCCCTGCAGGGACAGATCCACCGGCCACAGCGAGGAGTTCCCTGCACTGATGCCACCCTTGCCCCTGCCCAGCCCTGGCTCCTCCGCTGCCCGGCTCCCTGGGGCCGGCCCTGGGCTGGAGACAGGCTCTGGGGGAGGAGGTTCAAGCTGTGAACACCCCCCACCCCCAACTCCATCCCAGTGTGTCTGTAGGGAACTACAGGGCTGGGACCTTATCCCCATCTGCCCATTTCTTTCCCCCCTCCTCCAGCCCCTCCCGTCCCCCTGCCCCTGCACAGGACTACCCGCTCCAGACTCCTCCATTCCCCTCCCCCGCACTACTCCAGACCCCTGCTCCCCTTAGAATCTTCCCCCCACCCACCAGGCTCCGGAGCCGGCGCAGCAGGCAGTTCATCAGGAAGGATTTTCCCCGGCGCTGCTCCCCGATGATGGACACCAGGCAGACGGGGGCGTCCCCCACCCCACCCTGCTCCAGGCAGAGGGTCAGGGCCTCCTCGTACAGGATCAGGCTGCCTTTGTCATCCAGACGAACCAGCTGCGCCGGGCGCCCCGGCTCTGGCTGAGCCCCCGGCCCCTGCTGCAGGGACAGAGCAGGGTCAGAGCTCGGACCCCATCCCAGAGCCAGCCAGTCCCTGCTTCTGGATGAGAGCCCCGTGCCCCATTCCCATCCCCTGAACCAACTAGTCCCTGCCCCTCAGATCAGATCCTCTTGAGCCATTTCCACCCGCCGTGAGCCATCCAGTCCCCTGCCCTCCAAATCAGAGGTTGTGCCCCCTAGAGAGGAAAGGCCCCGTGTCCCATTCCCCCCCCCCCCCCCCCCCGATCCAGCCAGTCCCCGCCCTGCGTCCCTTTCCCCTGATTCAGCCTGTCTGGTCTCACCAGCTCCATCTCTTCCCACAGGGGCTCTGTGATTTTCTTCACCAGGGCTCTCAGCCACATGTCTGGGGTCATCCTGTCCCTGGAACAGGGAGTCCGGCACTCGGGGCACTGGTAGCCCTGGGCCGAGACCCCGCGCCAGTGAGCCACGAGGCAGCCCAGGCAGAAGTTGTGGCTGCACTCAATGGAGACGGGGTCGTCCAAGACATCCAGGCAGATGGAGCAGGTGACGTCCTCCCGGAGTTGATCCATCTCTCTAGACCCACTGAGTGGGGGAAACCTACTGGGTCAGGACCTGGCACCCGGAGCAGTAGGGCTCTGCTGGAGGACGGCTGATCTCTAGCCCAGGTGTGCCCCTTCCTGGCAGCAGGAGTCTGGGGAGGAGCGAGAGAACATGGGAATATTTCTGTGAACAAGCTGTGTGACTCAGTTTACCTGCCCACTTTGTGTCCCTGTCCACCGGGCAGCACCAGAGCGAGAAGACGGATTCCAAGAAGTCATGGCGGAGATTGGTAGATTCCCAGGCCAGGAGGGACCAAGGCTGAGCTCCTGGATAACAGGCCAGAGAACTGCCCCCAGTTAATTCCTGTTTGAACGAGAGCAGATCTCTTAGAAACACATCCCACCTCGAGGGAGAATCCACCGCACTCCTTGGTACATTGTTCCCATGGTTAATTCCCCTCCCTGGTAAACGCAGATATCTTCTTTCCAGGCTGAAAGTGTCCAGCTTCAACTTCCAGCCGTGTGGTCACGTTAGAGCTTTCTCTGCTAGCCTGAAGAGCCCATTATTAAATATTTGATCCCCGTGTAGGTGCTTCTAGACTGGAGCAAGTCACCCTGGGAGGTGGGAGCTTCTCTTTGCTAAGCTAAACAGCTTGAGCTCCTGGGGTCTATCACTCCAGGCCACGTTTTGTAATCCTTTAACCATTCGCGTGGCCCCCCTTCTGCCCCCTCTCCAATATATTCACATCCTTCTTGGACTGCTCCGGAACTGGACACAGGACCCCAGCAGCGGTCGCACCAGCGCCAAATCCAGAGGTAAACTGACCTCTCTGCTCCTACGCACGATTCCCCTGTTTGGGCATCCTTAGCGCCTTTGACCACACTGTCGCACGGGGGCTCACGTCCAGCTGATTATCCCCAATGGCCCCCTGCACTCTGTCAGCGTCTCTGCGTCCCTGGAGAGACACCCACCCCTCCACCCCCCACCGGGCTGGGAGCATGGCCGACGCTCTTTGGCTGTATCACAGCACGTGTTGTTGGCTTGTGCCCAGCCTACCCTAGCGCTGGGGCTGTTGGTGACACTGGACTTTTCTCTGCTGCCTACGGCCTGGCAGACCCCATGTGCCAGGGGTTAATCACTGGCAGTGCCACGCCTGGCAGGGGCACAAGCCTCTGAGAGGAGTTTGATCTCAGTCAGACTCGCTGCCGAGGGCAGCTGGGGAGACACAGGGGCTCCTGGAGCCCGAGTCCGGGAGGCACCGAGCTCAGCCTTAGGAAAGGCCACGCTCAGGGCCTAACAAGGAAATAGCTTCCTTCCCATCATGCAGTGAGCTGGGTGCTGACTGGCCGAGCTTTCCTCCAGCTGGCATGAGAGCAAATTCACCCTCTCACCCCCACAGAGCCCTGGGCATTGGGTGGGGGAAACTGAGGCACAGAAAGGGGATAGAAGATGCCCTGGCCCAACCCCACTCCCCTAACGCTGGGCTCTAGTCCTGGAGCACCAAAGTCTCCTCTTTTTCTGCTGGAGACTCCCCAGTTTCCCACCCTGGGATCCCTCCCAGCCACCGATGGGCCCCAAAGGGGACCGGCTCTATCTGTCCTACCATCAGTGATGTCTCCTGAGCAAGCACCAGGGCCGGCCCAATTCGTTTTTTCATCCTAAGTGGACACCCCTCTCCCCCCATCAAGATAGAAAATGGGAATTTTGTTTCCCTCCCTCTTTGGACGAAATCTATAAGGATTTCATCCTCCGAAAAGTTGCCAGATTCACAGGGCAGTTGGGGTTTTGCTGCAATCCCCAGCTGCTGGAGGCATGGGATTGCTGCGCTGTGATAAGGCAAAGCAGTGCGCATCACAGGCACAAACTAACCCACGGAAAGAGCCAGCCCCCTAAAAAAGAGGGGTTCTATATATTTGCTTGCTGGTCTTTGTGGCAAGGGCTGGAAAAGCGTCTCCAAAGACCAGCAAGCAAATATATAGAACCCCTCGTTTTTGTGTGTGTGTGGAGGGGGGGGGGTGAACATCTGAGGGGCCGGCTCTCCTTCCATAGATTAGCTTGTGCCTGTAAATGTCCCGATCGCGGCTAACGCAAAACAAGCCACTGTTCTGGGGGATTCCACAGGCCAAGGGTTTGCCCGGGTTTTAGCTGGTTGAACTGGTCAGAGTTTGACAGTGTTTCAAATCACGCCATGAGCCAGACCCAGCGTTGGGGGTAGATTAGCCGCTGTCTGAGCCTATCTTTCTGCTGGACAGAGGGCAAGGTCCGAACTGACCCTGTCCCACCCCGCCACCCCCAGCTGCAGGGAATTTCCGCCCCACAGAGAGCCAGGACTTATCATGTGACTTGGCAATGCCCTAGCACAGTTAGGGAGGGTGAAACATGGGGAACAAGCATGGATGATCCTGCCCCATGGGTGGGGAATAGACTGCGGGGGGACAATCCTGCAACCTGGGGGAATAGAGCAGAGGAGACGATCCTGCCCCTTGGCGGGGGAGGGGGGAGGGGGATAGAGTGGGGGGGACAATCTTGCTCCTTGGGGGGGTGTGACGTTATTGATATAATCTGGGACCATATAAATCATTATTGCAACCAAGGTCCTGTAGTGGCACGCAAATCTTGTATAAAGGGGGTCAAATGGGGTGTCTAAGACAAGGTTATGGTTTACTGGTTATGAATATGCTGTCTATATGTGTGTATCACTTTTGTAGTTGAAGTTATGAATATTGGCACTATACTGTCTGTATTTCAAATTTATGCTATGCTGCTGGGTGACATCCCAGACAAACTGGTGTTAGCTCTGCCTAGCCTGCTTGATGGCCCATTAAGGACCATCAGCTATACAGTGGACCCATTGAGAGAAGGCAGATATGCCTTGAGACTCAGCAAAGTATGCAGGGACTGGCCCATGTGACTCCAGACTCCATTTTGCTGTAATTTTCCACAGTAAGAACAAAGAGGTGTTCTTACACCTGGAAAAGACTATATAAGGCTGATGCCTCATCTCCATCTGGTCTTCAATCCTGCTTCTTACCTCTGGAGGAACTTTGCTACAAGCTGAAGCTTTGAACAAAGGACTGAGGACCCATCCCAGCGGGGGATGTATTCCAGAGACTTGATTTGAACCTGCAGTTTATTCCATCGCTGCTGCAAGCCTGAACCAAGAACTTTGCCATTACTGTATGTAATTGATTCCATTTAACCAATTCTAACTCTCATCTCTATCTTTTTCCTTTTATGAATAAACCTTTAGATTTTAGATTCTAAAGGATTGGCAACAGCGTGATTTGTGGGTAAGACTTGATTTGTATATTGACCTGGGTCTGGGGCTTGGTCCTTTGGGATCAGGAGAACCTTTTTCTTTTACTTTGGTATTGGTTTTCATAACCATTTGTCCCCATAACGAGTGGCACTGATGGGAATACTGGGAAACTGGAGTGTCTAAGGAGATTGCTTGTGAGACTTGCGGTTAGCCAGTGGGGTGAGACCGAAGTCCTCCTAGTCTGGCTGGTTTGGTTTGCCTTAGAGGTGGAAAAAACCCCAGCCTTGGGCTGTAACGGCCCTATTTGAGCAATTTGTCTTGAGTTGGCACTCTCAGTTGGGTTCCGCCAGAACCGCATTGTCACAGGGGGGATGGGCTAGATTGGGGCAAACACCCTCCACATGCCCTCCGCCTCTTGCTCTTAGCCGGCCAAATCTCCGCTTCTCTCTGTGCAGGCAAAATTTTGTCTGAGAAACAAAAGCGTAACTCCCTGTGTCTTATCCTTCCAGCAGCCCAGCTGGCGGGGGTTTGAAGGTGGGTGGGGCGGCCCTGCTCTCACATTGTAGTGCGAGGGGGTGGGAGGCAGAGTGCGTGTGGGAGGGGAGCACAGAGAGACCCAGAGAGATGGGGCCAGGCTGGAAAAGCAAGTGACAGAGACTGGAGGGTGCAGAGAATCTTCATTCCCCAGATCCCCCCACGGGCTCTTTGGAGCAGCAGGGTCTGGAAGTGGACGTGCTTTAAAAGGCACTGAAAGTGCCAGGAACTGTGATCAACTTGGGGGGCTGGACAGCTTGGCCAGAGATACACCCCCCTAGTGAATTTCTGGATGTGACCACTGCCTCTCCGTCCAGAAATGACATCCCAACTGCCTCTTCTCAGAAATGAGACATTTCTTAGAACTGAAAACAAAAACCCTTAGCAAATATTGAACTCTTTCCACTGCTGGGTAATGGTCACCTGGGGCTGAGATGCAGTCACCTCTGGGGTGGAACAGCTGAGGAACAGCAGCACAGCAACACTACATGGGGATGGCTCGCCCAGCGCTGAGATGCAGCTGTCTCTGGGGTGGCTTCTTCAGATAACATGATCTTATGAATGGGTCCTTTTGTCTTTGGAACTCACTGCCACATGAGCCCTGCTATGTATCCTGGAGCTCTTTGCTGAGGCTTTTTACTGCTTTTTACTCCTGTTTGATGGTCTCCTGTCTGGTATTTCCCAGGTTTTGGTTCTTTAGATTAAGGGTGAACCACTCAATAAGACTCATAGACGTTAAGGTCAGAAGGTCATCTAGTCTGACCTCCTGTACATTGAAGGCCACAGAACCTCACCACCCACTGCTGTAATAGACCCCGAACCTCTGGCTGAGTTACTGAAGTCCTCCAGTCATGGTTTAAGGACTTCAAGTTATAGAGAATCCACCATTGACACTAGTTTAAACCTGCAAGTGACCTGTGCTGCGTGCTGCAGAGGAAGGCGACCCCTCCCCTCAGGTCTCTGCCAATCTGACCTGAGGGAAATTCCTTCCTAGTCCCAAATATGGCGATCAGTTAGACCCTGAGCTTGTGGGGGAGACCCAGCAACCAGACACTTGAGAAAGAATTCTCTGTAGTAACTCAGAGCCCTCCCCATCTAGTGTCCCATCACCGCCTGTTGGAGATTTTTGCTGCTAGCAGTTACAGATTGGCTACATGCCATGGTGGGCAGTCTGGTCATCCCATCCCCTCCATAAACTTATCAAGCTCAGTCTTGAAGCCAGTTAGGTTTTTTGCCCTCACTGCTCCTCTTAGAAGGCTGTTCCAGAACAAACTAACTTCTGCCCCAGTCTGTAGTGGGCCTCACACAACAGCTATCGGGGGGGGGGGGGGGGCGTGAGCTGGCCTCAGTCCATCTCAATGTGGTGCTAACTCTGAACCCTACTAATGGCAAGCCACTTCTCAACACCCCACATCTTCACTTTGGATCTCAGGCTGGGAGGCAGGAAGGCAGTGATCAGACAATGAAAAGTTACACAGCCAGCTGTGAATGCTGTTGGGTTTTCTCAGAGTGCATCACGGCCGTGACACCCTGCACTCTACATTGGGTTTGTTTCCTGTCTGACACGGGTGGAAATCGAAAGAAACATGGGAATGGCTCTTTCTGGGAAAGAAAAGATTTAGCAGATTTTATCTGCTGTCTAGGCATGCAGCCAGCATGAAGCCACTCAAAAAACACTGAGTTGCAGCTGATGCTGGGGTGGGACAGGTGGGTAACAGCTGCAGAGTCGCACTGAAGTTCTCAGTGGGGACCTTGCTGTCACCAAAGGCTGTTCCAGGGGAGCATCTCCTTTGGGCTTTTACTGCCATTGGCCATGATCCACTGACACTCTGGAACCCTGTATCCCTCAGTAGCACACAGTATTCACCACTGTGATATGATTATGAGGTGTTTTGTATTATGCATGCCTTGTGAGGTGGGATGTAAAATGTCTGGATCTGTTGAACATTAATAACCTGTTGGATGGGATGTGCTGTCATTGTATGGGAAGTTATGCTCTCTGTGCGTTTCTGAAATATGTTGTGAGGTTGGGAGACGCCCACAGCCAGCTTTACAGTAGAAACAAAGGAGGGCCAGAAAGGTGTTGATGGCCCATCAGGAAGAATCCACTCTCTGAGAGACTCCTTGGAGAGGGCACTTAGTCAGTGGGGTACTGCCTGACCAATGGGCTTGCCTGACCCCCATGACACAGCAACGATCTTTCTAGCAACTGAAAGAGAGTATAAAAGAGGGACAGAGACATCATAGAATGTCAGGGTTGGAAGAGACCTCAGGACGTCATTTAGTCCAACCCCCTGCTCAAAGCAGGACCAATCCCCAACTAAATCATCCCAGCCAGGGCGTTGTCAGGCCTGACCTTAAAAACCTCTAAGGATGGAGATTCCACCACCTCCCTAGGGAACCCATTCCAGTGCTTCACCACCCTCCTAGTGAAATAGTGTTTCCTAATATCCGAGCCTGGACTCTGTGACTGCATTAGTCGCCAACAGGGGAGTGTTGCAGGAGAGGACACAGAACATGTCTACAAATAACTTTTTCTGGACTGCTGAGGTGGGGGGAGAGGCCAGATTCCATCTGGCGCTGTAGGACTCTGAGGACGCTCTGGGATCGGGAGCGAAGTCTCTGGAGCCTCGGGAGGTGCAGGTTTGGAGACATGTGGGTCCTACCTAGTCCAAAGTAACCTGCCGTGCTCCCCCACCAGAGCCATGTTAACAGGCAACACTGCCTCTGTCTTTCCTTGGCCACATGTATCGTGTCCTTTATCTGGTGGCTAGTCCAGAAAAGGAGGACAAGCGCTCACTACTGCTGCCACCTGAGGGAGTTGCAATAGCCCCAGAATCTGGGACTTCAAGCCCCTAGACTGACCTCTTACCTTTATAGACACCCCCCTCGCCCATACACAGCTATTTTAAAGTTTAGCCTGATAGTAAAGAGACCCCTTTTCAACCCTTCACCACACAAGAGAAAGCCGGCAGCATTTGTCATTAACTATTTATTTCTCCTCTCCTGGCTCCCAAACTGCTTCTCCTCCCTACTGCCGCCAGCCACCTTCGAGTTCTCCCTCTTCTCTCCCCAGCTCTGCTCGCTGGATTGCAGCAGCTCAGCGGATGGTCCAGCTTTACTCTTTCACTTCCATTCTTCTTCCCTTCTTTGCGTGGCTGCATTTGCCATTGAGCAGGCTGATGGAAATACCTGAGTGCTCTGTCTAGGCCAGGGGTCTCCAACACGCGGCCTGCGGGGCTATTTCTCTAGGTAAGCGGCTCCAGGCCACAGGCCAATGCCAGCCTTCACCCCAACCCCCTGCCATGAGCCCCCTACCTGCACCCCAACCCTCTGCCACACCTTGCACTGCCTCCTGCACCCCAACCCCCTGCCGTGAGCCCCCTGCCTGCACCCCTACCCTCTGCCACACCTCGCACTCCCTCCTGCCCCCTGCACCCCAACCCCCTGCCTAGAGCCCCCTACTGCACCCCAACCCTCTGCCACACCTGGCACTGCCTCCTGCACCCCAACCCCCTGCCTAGAGCCCCCTACTGCACCCCAACCCCCTACCTCACCCCTCCAACTCCCTGCCCTGAGCCCCCTGCCTGCACCTCAACCCCCTGCTGCACCCCAACTCCCTGCCCTCAACCTCCTGCCACATCCTACATCCTTCCTGCACCCCAACTTCCTATCCTGAGCCCCCTTCTGCATCCCCCACCCCCTGCCCTGAGCCCCCTGTCTGAACCCCAACCCTCTGCCACACACCACACTCCCTCCTGCACCCTGTACGCCAACCCCCTGCCCAGAGCCCCCTACTGCACCCCAACCCCCTACCTCACCTCTCCCTCTCCCTGCCCTGAGCCCCCTGCACCTCAACTCCTGCCCTAAGCCCCTGCCACACTCCTCCTGCCCCCTCTGGGGGCAGCACTGGGGGCAGCGAGGGGGGGGGGGTGTGTCAGTGATGCGGCCCTCGGGCCAATGAACTAGTCCTCAGCCGGCCCTCGTGGTCATTTGAGTTTGAGACCCCTGGTCTAGGCTCACAGGCCCAGCAGCTAAAGCCAAGCGCTGCTGAAAGCAGGGGGAGATTAGCCTGGATTGGCAGGAGTTGAGGCTTGGCCCATAGGGACCCCAGGCACTGCCGCTGCTGCCACCTTCATGGTGAATCCTCCAAGGCCTCGCCAAAGGGCTCTTCCCCATTCTGCAAAGTGGCCTCACAGGCTGAGTGTCTAGGAGAACAGAAACCCTTTGTTAGAGCCGGAGAGTCTGTTGCCACGGCTCCCTGAGGGTCACAGTCAAACACCTGCGAGTCTCTAGGAGGCTCTCAAGCAGTTCCCTGCTCAGGCACTTGGCACCCACTAGCAATGGTCTCTGACAGCGGCATAGCCAAGGGGAGCTCAGCAGATGCTCCCTTCTATGGCTTCCTGAGTGGGAGGGAGGTTGGTCTTGTCATTTAAGGCCTAGTGTCAAAGGCAGGGCTCCTGGGTTCTCGGACTTTGGAAGTGGGTGGAGTCTAGCGGTTGGAGCTGGACTGGTATCAGTCCCACGCTTCCTTCCTGCCTCTGTCAGGGACGTCGTGTGTGACCTTGCAGCCAGCGAACAGGGATAATACTGACCCACCTCAGAGGGGCTGGCAGGGGTCACCAGCGTCATGACTCAAGTTGGAACCAGTTGTGCTCTTGGTAGTGAAGGGCCCAGATTCAGTCCCCATGGATGCCCAGGGTGTCTGTATTGTGGCCCTGGTTTGACTCACCTAGCATTACGGGCTGTTTAGCCCGGCCCTGGCCAGGCGTGATGCATCTGCTCCTGGCCCTCTCATCACACACAAGAACATGGCCCACCAAGGACAATCCATCAGCTCCCATCTGGTGTTCAGCTCCAGGATGGATGGGGAGCCCTAGCCGGACCATAGAAAGACAGGGGGGTGTTCTTTGGTGGAAACTGCTGGAGCTTCAGCCTCTGCTCCCACCTCCACCCCCACGCTAAGGGCTTCAAAAGTGGTGCCTGACCCCAGGTAAACGAAGTAGCCGAGCTGAGGCCAGAGTGGGACTGATCCTAAGAAAAGAGCAGATTTCTCCTCTGCTCTAGGGAGATTCCCCTAGGAAAAGCAGCTGGGGTGGGGCGATACAAGCACTACCCCTCAGCCCATGAATAACGGGCAACTGGGACTTTGGGAGCCAAGGGACTGGTGTATCTTCCTGGAGATCAGAAAGGGGCAATGGAGAAGTTGTACCAAAGTCAATGTCATGGCTGGGTCAAGGGCAGCCAGACCTACTGGTCAGAGCCAGAGTCCACACTCACATGACAGGAGTGGAGAGTCAGCCAGGTCAGGATACTGGAAGATGAGCAGCAAAAGACAAACTTGCGATCACCACCACAACTCAGATGCCAGGAAATCAAGCCAGGGGAGCGGCAGCAGAACCAGGCAGCGCACAGTCCAGAACCGGGAGCAGGCCTGGTGTTCAGTCAGCTTCGTGTTCCTGCTGCTGTCTTACGTAGGGCCAGGGGGCCAGTGAGCTTTCCTGGGACTCCTCCAATAGGACCTCAGGAGTGGAGCCTCAAACTGGGACTGAACTTCATGGGTCCGAGGTAAGCAATTTTCAGCAGGCTTCCAGGTGGAGGGTTGGAGTGTGGCTGCTCCCATGAACCCTGCAGACCCGGGTTGGAGACCCCTGGGTCGTGACAGTGAGTGATCTCTCCCTGCTCAAACCTCCTGCAGCAGGAAACAGTCTCCAGGATCCTGGACACTGCCTCTGAGAATAAAATGAGGATATCATGATGAGAAACAGGGCTCTGTACCAGGGCTGGGATCCAGGGACAGGGAAAGCTCCCAGACAGGCTATGCATCGGGGATGCCATTTCTCCCCCAAGAGACCCACACGCCCCAAGAAGTAAATGGCTCTTACCTCCATGAGGGACTGGGGTCTTCCATCTAAGCCTCTTTGAGAGCCGGCATTGCTGGGACGAGGTGACCTGTCCCCACTGCTCCCTGACGTGGCTCAGCTACAGGAAGCGCCCGTCTGGGAGGCTGTGCCAGATCCCAGGGCCTGAAAGACAGCTGGAAGGAGGCTCCTATTCCTGTGACACCCAGAGACCCCATAGAAGGGCCAAGGGGAGAATAAAGGGCAGAAGGTGAAGCTAGCCCTGAGCCTCTGTCCCACCCCCACCTCCTCAAAAGTGGAGCTTTCCGAGCCCCAGTGGGGCTGTGGCCCTGACACAAGGGCTTTTCTGCACCATATGGGGCAGGGAGAGCTCTGCCTGGGCGTAGCGGGAATGAGCGGGGGTAGACCAAGGATAGGGAGGAGGGGAGTGGGTGCAAGGGAAAGAGGTCCTGCCCCATATGAAGGAATTTGGGGGGCAGAGGGAAGAACCCTGCTCCACAGAGAGGGGAGAGAGTTTCTGTGAGTGCCAGGAGGCTCCATTTCCCCTTCTCGCTCTCCCAATCAGAGGAAGAGGGCCACTCCAGCTGGCCCAGTCTGGTCCTGACCAGAGTCTGCAGGGTAGCAGTGGGCCCACAATAGGGCTGGGCGGTTTTGACAGGGTTGGGACTCACCAGCATGGCGCCTCCCGCTGGTCGCTCTGGGAATGAGCTCAGTCCATGGGGAACGCCCTCTGCTGGCAGCGTCCCATCCGTCTCTTGTCCTCCCTTGGCATCTGGAGCCGCGTTGCTCACCGCTTGACACTGCCTCCAGCAGTGCCCACTAGTCCATCCTCACCCCATTCCAGGGGCGGGGGTTAGCAACAGGCCTTGCACCTGCCTTGATGGCCAACTGCAACCCCCAAAGTCTAGCCCCTAGTCTCAAGGGCCGGTTACAATTTGTCTCGGCCATCGGATGGCCAGATGCAGTACTGCCCAGCCCGAGATGCTGGTCTCCTGCTCTGGAGACAGACCTTCCCCCATGAAATTCTGGGACACACTACCTGCTGCTCTCCTGGGCAGCCATTATATAGGGCCTAGCCTAGCCCTGATTGGCTGGCTCTAATCTCGGCCCTGATTGGCTCTCAGTAGGCCCTTCCCTGATTGGAAGACGGCTTGCACAGCCATTCTGGCCTACTCTAGTTCCCTCTCACATGGGGGTGGGGCAGCCGTCCCACCACAAACCCTCCCCCTTAAAAAATGCTCACGGGGGAGGGGAGGAAAGGGGTCCCTATCACCCCAGCTTCCTTCGTAGTGGGGCCTGCAGGGCATCCCTTTCCTCTCACAGGCCCGCCAAAGTCTGGAGTCAGCAGCTTCCCAGCTGTAGGGTCTGGGTTCGCACTGTTGAACGCCCTGGTCCTACGTGGGTTCCTACTTCTGTTTGGGTTCCCACATGGGCCCTCCTGGCTCCTATGTGGGTTCCCTCATTTCGGTGGGGCCTCTCTGCCCCAGCCCCTTTCTCTCTAGGGGCCTCCGTCTTCACCACCTCTTCTCTGTGGCTAGTCTCTGACCGAGCCCTTGTCTCAGACACTCCCCCTTTCTGCCTCAGGGGGCAGTGCCTCTTTAGATGTCCCCGTTGGTGGCAGTGGAAGCACTTTCTGGGTCTTCCCCCTGCCACATCCCTACTCCTGCTTGTTTGGGCCCTAGCCCTTCCTTCTGGGCTGGCCTGGGCCTTGGGAGTCCTGTAGGGGCACTCTCTCTTCAGGTGCCCTGGCTCCCCACAGACCCAACAAGCTGGGGGCCCCCCTATTACTCTCACAGGGGGTGCCTTTTCTAGGTGGGGTCTCTCTGCCCCATCCCAGGAGGGACACTCCCTCCTTTAGTGTCCCTGTCACCTACAGGCGAAGCAGTTCAGCGTTCCTGGCCTCTCGCCCTCGGTGACGGATCTCTTGTTTGGTCTGGGTGCCGACCTCCCCAGCAGCCAGAACAACTCCCTCTGCTGTTCGGCAAGCCGAGCCACCCAGGCCCTCCAATAGAAGTCTCTTTTCTCCACCATTTTGGACTCTCCATGTGGCACAATCTGCCTAGTCCGCTTGATGGTGTCCTTCTTCAGGCCACTTCCCTCCAGCAGTGCCCCCTAATCCATCCTCATCTCCTTCCGACGGGGAGGAGGAAGCAGGTTAGCAACAGTCCTTGCACATGCCTCAGCGGCCAACCAAAACCCCCAAAGTCTAGCCCCTTGTCTCAAGGGAGGTTGCAGTTTGACTCAGCCACCACATGGCCAAGTGCAGTACAAGAGGGAACAGGGGGACCCAGGCCCACCAACTATCCTGGGTCCAAACCCAGGGATCCTCTAGTGGCAGTCTCCCTGCTCTCCCCTTGTCCAACTGTCCCTGGGCCACTTCTCCTCTTGGCCCTCTAGGCCCTTTCTATCAGGGCCCGCAGTCTGGCAGGTCTTGGGCCGGAGCTGTAGTATGCTCCCTTCAGCCTGCCCAGCACTGCTCTTTTGGAGATGCTGGTCTACTGCTCTGAAGACAGACCTTCTCCCATCAAGGTCTGGGGGATACTGCCTGCTGCTCGCCTGGGCAGCCTTTATATAGGGCCTAGCTTAGTCCTGATTGGCTGGCTCTAATCTCGGCCCTGATTGGCTCTCAGTTGGCCCTTCTCTGATTGGCTACCAGCCTCTGCAGCCGCTCTGGCCTACTCTAGCGCCCTCTTGCATGGGGGTGGAGCAGCCGCCCCACCTCAGCGATCAGCTGTCGCAACCAGGCTGTGGCCTGGGCTGCGGGGCTGGCTCCAGGCACCAGCGGAGGAAGCACATGCCTGGGGCGGCATTCCGTCCATTCTTGGGGCAGCACAGGCCGGGCGACTTTTTTGTTTTTTGCACTTCAGCAGTTCGGGTGGCGGCAGTCCGAGCTTTGTTGTTGTTGGTTTTTTTTCTGCTTTGGCAGTTCGGGTGGCAGCAGTCCAAGTGGTTGGGAGTTTTTTGGTTTTCTTTTTGCTCACTTTGGCAGTCCGAGCGCTGTTGTATTTTTTTTTTTTTTTGCTTGGGGCAGCAAAAATGGTAGAGCCGGCGCTGCTGGGCTGAGGTCGCTCAAGTGGTCAGCCCCTCAACACACTGTATCGGGGGTGGCTCAGGTCTGGGCGGGGCCCAAGCACCCCACAAACAACCAGACTTCAAGGGCGGGCCCTGGCCTGGGTGGGGACCCGGTGGCCAGCCAACAAACAGTTCCTGTCCTGGCCTAGAGCCCCCTTGCACCGTGTAGGGGGTCAGCCACCCGGGGTGGAGTGGCAGGGGGACGCGGTCCCACCCTCCTCCCCCGCGTCCCAGCCCAAGGCGCTGGCAGGGGCAGGATTGGTTGCCCCTGCGTCGGCGGGGATCCAGCCGCAACACGCCGACTGAGCCGCGCCGGGCTCTGCAGCCAGCAGCTCCCGGGCTGCCCCTGGGCTACTTCCTGCCTCCCCGGGGTTTGGTATCTGCGGCCTCCAGGCCTCTTCCGGCTCCTTGGGGTAAACCGCAGCGGGTACTCCGGGCCAGTCCTCGTCCATGTCTGGGGTTAGGGTTAGGGGACTCTGGAGAACAGGCCAAGTGTCCTCCTCTGTTGCGGGCTGTCCCCCAACTGTGGTGAAGGGCCGGCCTTTTATATTTCCGACCCCACGCCCCGGTCCTTATGGCGAGGGGGGCGGGGCGATATAGGCTCCGCCCTCCAAGGGGCGTGTAGGGCAGCCCTCGCTCTCCCGCTCGGAGGGAGGCCGCTCAGTTGCAACAGCGTCTACCAGAGGCCCCGGTGGCCAGCCAACAGGCGAGGGGGGTGGGGCGATATAGGCTCTGCCGTCCAAGGGGCGTGTAGAGGGGCCCTCGCTCTCCTGCTCGGAGGGAGGCCGCTCAGTTGCAACAGCGTCTACCAGAGGCCCCGGTGGCCAGCCAACAGGCAAGGTGGGTGGGGTGATATAGGCTCTGCCCTCCAAGGGGCGTGTAGAGGGGCCCTCGCTCTCCTGCTCGGAGGGAGGCCACTCAGTCTCACTGCACTCCCCGTTTAGAGGGAGTAGGAGTTGCTGGTGGCCTTGGAGGCAGAATTCCTGCAGCGCCTCCGGCACTTGGCGCAAGTGCCGGATGATGTGAAGTTGATTCATTATGTTGGCCGTGACGACCTCCTGCTGCAAGGGAACGAGGACCTGTCAGAGACTCAGATGCCCCCGTGGAATCAGGGGGAATTAAGGGCACCTGGGACCAGCAGCAATTCCACCCAGCACCCACGCACCTCTGAGGGATGAAGTCCCCCTCCTGACCCCCAGAATGGAGTCTTGTTTTCCTTTCAAGGGACCTCCAGTGCCAACAACCTCCTTGTAGGGGGAGCTCCTGCCACCTCCCAGCCAGTGCCCCTGACAGCTGTTCCACCTCCAATCCACAGCTCAAGTTCTCTGACCCCTCTCCTCCACCCCCACCCAGGTTGGGCAGGGAGGGGGCTCTAGCGGGGCGGGGGGCGGAGGGATTCTGGCAGCAGTGAAGTGGGATGTGGGCAGCTTGAGACCTTTCCCCAAGTCATCCCAGCCACTGAGGCTGAAGCCGCAGGATGGCAGCCCTGGTGAATGGGGCAGATCAGCAGCCCCCGCTGACTGAATCCTCCAGTTCTCTCTAGAGCGAGTCCAGCCCTGCCGGCAGCAGGACGAGCTTCCCCCGCCCATGTGCCTCAGAACTGCCCGCTCAGTCGCCATCACCCCTCAGTCCTTGGCCTCCCAGGCTGCCAGTGATGGGAACAACTCTGGGTGGTGGCACGGGTGACAGGAGAGGCACGCAGAGGGCACGTAGAGGACTCTGCTGCCCTTCCCAAGAACAGAAGTCCGTGCTGAGGCAATGCTTGTCAATCATTAGCCTTGCTAACGAGCTGGGCTGGAGCTGCTCCGGGAACAAGCTGGCTCCCTCCTGCTCATGGAGGTGAATTCATCTCCCTTCCCAGGAGCACCTGCTCTCACTCTCATTCCCCACCGGTCGCCTTGCTGCCAGGCCGGCGAATGGCCAGAGGATGGGAATGAGGCCTGGGCCCCGCCCCAATCTCCTGAGTCTAATGCAGCTGCTCACCTTGCTCCCCATCAGCTGCTCGGCTTGCCCCAGGAGGGAGTAAGTGAGGAGCAGCCCAGCCTGGCTGACACGCAGCTGGGGGTCGTGCATGGCCAGCACTGTTGTCTGCAGGAAGAAGCTTCTCTGCCCCTCCGAGAACAATTTGGCAAAAACCTGAAACCAACCAGATGTGAGGCTTCAGCAGATTGCCCTGAACCAGGCTCCAAATCCTGGCCTAGAACGGCAACTCTGTTGCGTGGCTCCAGGAGGCAGTCACCTGCCCTGCAGAGCTGTGCCATGCCCTGGCAGAGCGTCCTTACCTCCCCCACCCTGGCTGTGTTCTTATAGCCGAGGAGCCTGTTGTCCTGGTGCCAGTCCCAGCACCAAAGGTATTCGACCTCATGGATGTTCAGGTCTGGGAAAGAGAGAGACACATACACATTGGTCATTCTGGTTGCAGGGCTTGTGTCCTTCCAATCCCATATGTGGCTGCACAGTGGGCAGAGCCCAACAGAACTGCGGGGGTAGTGGAGAACACAGAAAGAGATAGAGAGAGACTGATCCGCCAGCCGGGGTCACTCGGAGAGAAATTGGCTGGGGTCCCAGTCTCACTCGTCTAGCCGGGTTCCTTACCCGTCTGGCGGAGCAGGAGCTGGTAGAGCCGGTAAACCCCCTCCCTGGCCTGCTGGCTGATGTCCTCGTCTGGGTCACCTACGAACAGAGCCAGCTGTGCCACGTGGTGGCCCATCCTGGGGAATTCGGCTGAGTTCTAATGGAAGGGAGAGGGAGAGGGGACTCCATCAGCATTTTCCTGTCAGCTCCCAGTCCCCGCCTGGGCCAGGACTCTCCTTCCCCTCAACCCCTCTGCAGGAGATGCTAGAGGACAGGAGCTAGAGCTGGATCCTTAGTTATCTCTGCCCACAAGGGAGCCCGGAGAACAGGGATGTGGGCAGGGCCCTCCAGGAGGATTTGCTTCCCCAGCTGCTCCAGGATGACAAGAAGGCAAGAACCTGGAGCATGGTCTCCTTACAAGCGAGAGTCTTCACTTAACCAGGACAAGAAGAACTTGTCTCAAGCCAGGCTCATTCTCTGCTCTGACTCTGCCTCCCCAAGAGGAACACTCCTAGCCCACAGCCCCTGCAGCAGCAGATCCTCCAGCCCGTTGGATCCAGCCCACCTACGCCTGGAGTCAGGAAGCTGGGCTCAGAGGCCACTTACGTCAAAGTCAGGGAGGGAGATGACGGACGTGAGCAGGGCTGCGCTGCTCCTGATGGCCCTGGCTCTCTCTCGTGGCACCCTGGACACGGTCCAGTAGTTAATGTGCTGTGGGGAAAGGAGGCAGCTCAGGATTGATGGGGGGGTGCATGTGTAGTGCTAATGGCCCCCCCCATCCCAAGGGGGCTGAGACATTGCATGCGGTGAGGGTGGAATATCAGATTCATTGACTGCAGAGCTTTAGAAGGGGACTCTTGCCCCCAGGACGATGCTTGTATCCTGCAGGTCACAACTTGTCATTGTCTCTCTAGATTGGGACAATGCTCAGTGTTGGGGCTGGTCCCATCCTCCCTGAACACCTGATTCCTGAACAGCTCCCCAGGAAGGAGACAGACCCCTCCCCCCTCCCTGGCTCTCAAGTCCTTGGCTGGGTGAAGGGACTGAGTGTGAGCACAATCCCCCCAGGAATCTCGGGGCCCGTCAGAGACAAGGGCTGATTCTCTGGGGCCCTCCTGTTTCTCCAGGAATGAGGCTGTGGCTCTTCTCTGAGGACCATCTTCTGGATCTCCCAGGAGGGGTTCAGACTCTCACTCCTCAAGCCAGCCGGGGGCCCTGTGGTCAGTGCTCAACACAAGCAGGCAGAGCTCTGGCTTGAAGTCCCAGCTCCTTCCTCTGTCCTTCAAGGAGGAAAGGCCTGACCCTGCATTGCACTGACTGCCCTGACCAAGGATGGCCACTGGGGGCCCAGCTAGGAGGACAGACTGGAAAATGGATCTAAGAGTTAAGGTAAAATTGCCCCCACCCTCTCACCAGACTCACCTGCAAGATGTAGTGGAGCTTGTCCGTGTCTGGGGTCTTTGCCAGCAGGTTCCCCAGCATGGCGTCCAGGAGGTCTGGTATGACCCTATGCAGATCCTGCAAAGCAAGGGAGAGCCATGGGTCAGAGTTAGGGAAAGTGGGGCTACACCTGCCACAGGATGGGAAGAGGGGTCTCTGGGAAGCACTGGTGAGACCCCCAAACACATTTCCTGGCCTCTCTCATTCACATCCCACTGCAGGCAATTAGCAAGGATTCGGGCAGGATAACAGCTGGCTGATCTACCTGGACTTGGTTGATGTCCGTCTGCGTGCCCAGGGTGAAGACGGCGTGCAGAGTGGCTCGGAGGAGGTGGGTCTCCAGCTCCGGCTCCAGGGCAGGTGTTATGGTGCTGGCAAGAGAGAGGAGCTGGTATTAGACTGTGCAGTGCGGGGGTGGGACTGGCACCAACACGGACGTGAAACTGCAGGGAAATAGGCAGAGGCTGGCGAGAATGGCAACTGAGGCACTGAGCCAGGGAATGATAAGGCCAAGGTTTCCCAGACCGACAGTGGCAGGGCAGGAATGGCGCCTGTTCCCTGGACCCTGCTGCCTCTCCTGTATCTGATCCTGGGAGTCAGCCTCTCCCCAAAGCCATTGCAATGTGACTGGAGTGAAAAGAAAAGAGCAGCCAGGAGAGGGAGTGACCCTTCCTGCCACCTCTGCCAGAGGAGCCCCCCTTGAGGGGTGAGCTGGGAGTGGGAGGGGCAGTGACTCCCAGCCATGGGCCTGAGCAGCACCGGGGTTAGGAGAACCGGGCGGGAGGGTCGCGGTACCTGAGGTTGGCCACAGCAATGAGGGAGTTGGCCAGGACGGCGTCAGGTGGAGAGTTAGGAGGAATCTCCTCAATGAGCTCCTGTGAGACGCAAAGGAGACAAAGGAGCGGGTGAGATTCGGGCCTCACTGACACTCCCCAAGGAGGAGATTACACAGCCAGCAGGATCCCCCCAGCTGCCTCCCGCTCCTCCGATTCCTGCCCACTAGTTCTCCCGTCTCCTCTCCCCAATCTTCAGCCCCAGCAATCCCTGCCCTCAGCTGCCCTCCAGCACCAGCCATCCCCCAACCCTCGGCCCGGGGAGACCCCTGCCCCTCCCATGTCTCTGTCCACCCTCCAGCTCCCGGGCGCCGTGTCTTACTCACCACAATCCTCTCCACCACAGCCGCCTTCGAGCAGTGTGGCTCCATTGTGTAGTCCCCTCTCTGCTGGGCAGCGAGGCACGCGGGGTAGATGGCGTGCAGGAACTCGAGCTGCTGCGCCTCGTCCTGCGCCCACCAGGAGTGGGGTTAGGGGAGAGAGAGCCAGTTAGCCAGGGACCTCCCTGCCCCAGCCACACCAGCTGCAGGACATAGGCCTGAATGGGGGATAGTGGGGACCTGCCTATTGTTCAAATCACCCATGACTCCTCCACAATCAGGGTCAGGAACTGGGACAGTGCCTGTGGGGGGAGGAGACCCCGGCTGGTGTGTGACAAACACCCCCATCTTGGGGGTCCCAGATCATGAAGGAGAAAGGTCCCCATTAGAGCCAAGACCTTCTGCAGGGGGTCGGGATGCTGGGAAGGAGCAGGAGAATCTCAGTTCCAGCACAGCTGGGGAACGTTTGTACCTTTTCTCGGGCATGGAGCTGCTCTCGGATGTTCATGAGAGCAGCCTCCTCTGTTACCAAGTCTACCCGGTCTTCTTTCTCCTCGTCGTCCTCGGAGTCCCTGGCGGACGCTGCACCAGGGAGAGAAGGGGACAAGGTGACTGCTGCTGCCACTCGGGGGAAGGACAGGGGCATGGTGGGACAATGTGTCCCCTTCCCACCTCCGGGACATAGGGCAGATTGGGCCCCACACTCCCCCCTCTCAGTGATGGCATCAGCCCCCAACTCCTTCAGGAGCCCATAGCAAAGAGATCCTCCCCACTGTCCTGGACTCCCTTGGAGGTGCCTCCCCCCAGCCCCGCCCAATGGAGCACCAAGGACCAAAGTGGCAGCATCTAGTGTCCGTGGAGTTCACATGGCTCAGGCCAGACACCTGGGCTGGAGACCCGCCCCCATAGCACTGCTTGAGGGCCTGGGCCCAGGGTGTTCACAGCCCCCTCCTCACCCCTCCCCGAGCCCAGCCTGGATCCTCACCTAGAACAAAGCAGAAGCGTCCGTCGGCCACGCTGCTAGCCGAGTCGCAGGCGCTGCTGCTGTCGGATGGGGAGCGGCCCGAGCTGCTGGGGCTGGCAGAGGGATCCTCCACCTCCTGCCCTGAGGAGGCTGGAAGGTCCTCACTGACCGGGCAGGGCGATGGCCCCTGTTGGAAGTTGGGGCTGGGCGCCTGGGGCCGCTGCTGCCCACACAACAACAAGCCCCAGAGCCACCCTGCCCGGTTCCGCCCCTGGGCTGGGTCCTGCCTGCCCAGCCGCAGCCTGGCCCAGCTCCATTTTGGCCTGGGAGGTGATGCTCCCACCTCGGCGCCTGTGCCGGGAGTGGGTTTCCTCCGCCAGAAGGCTGGGCGCTTCCACCTCCTGGCGCGGCCGGAAGCTTCTTCCCCTCCAGCGGGGACGGAGAGGCCGCTTCGCTCCTGGGGAAGATGTTGTCTGCTTCCCTCAGGCTCTGGGGCCACCTGCACAGCCTTCTTCCCGAACATCCTCAGGAGCCTGGCCATCCTGGAACCCAGTGGGAAGCAGGCATGAGTCTGGGGTCAAGGCAGCCTCTCACTAACCAGCCTGTTTGGTCCCTCCCCATCCCTGCCCCAGCCAGAGCAGCTCCTGCTCCCCCCACAGGGGTGCAGGGAGGGCAAGCTACCCGCATTGGCAGGAGTTCATTGTATGATCTGCTCCCCCTCAACGCTCCCCCTCGTCATCGCTGGGGCTGCAAGAACTGGGGAGTCTCGTCCTTTTCGAACACTGGGGTCAGTCACAAAGACACTGGTCACTTTGGACAAGCAGCTCCCTCCTGCCACCCCAGACCACACTCACACCCCCCCACCCTCCGCCCAGGCTAGAGAAGGAACAGAACCCAGGCAGGGCAGGCTTTAGGCCGATTTGCCCGATTCCCCAGAATTGGGCCCCGTGCATAAGAGGGCCTCTCGCACTCACCCCAGCGGCATTCGTCTTCGGGGGCCCCGCTCCCCTGGCCAGAGCGCCGGCCGGAGCGCGGCAGCCCCGCGGCCCCACTCTCCCGGCTGGAGCTCCGGCGGAGCGTGGCAGCCCCGTGGCCCCGCGACCCAGGCCGGAGCGCGGCAGCCCTGTGACCCCGTGACCCCGGCTGGAGCTCCGGCGGAGCACGGCAGCTCCGCGAGCCCGGCAGGAGCTCCGGCCAGAACATGGCTGCCCCATGGCCCTGCGACCCTGGCTGCAGCTCCGGCCAGCCCCGTGGCCCCGCAGCCCCAGCCGGACCGCAACAGCCCTGCAGCTCCACGACCCCGGCCAGACCGCCGGCCGGACCGCGGCAAGCCCCGTGGCGCTGCATTCCTGGCCAGAGCGCCGTCCAGAGTGTGGCAGCCCCGCGGGGCCACCTCCCCCAGCCAGCAATCCGAAGTGCCGCCCCAGGAATCGGGCCCCGCACTTGCTAAACCCGGCCCTGAACCCAGGAGTCTGGACTTCTCCTGGGAAACCATTCCCCACTTCAAAGTCCCTAGGCATAGCAAGGCCAGGGCCCCCTCGGTTCCCATTGATTTCCATGCTCAGCAGCTCACTGGGTCTGGCCCAGCTCACAGACTCTCAGCCTGGGGAACAGTCTCCCACAAGGGAAGGGCTGGGAGCCCCATTGCTGGGACCTTGCCAAACACACTGGAGACGGCTCTGGAGAAGCCCTTTCCCGGTCTGAGAGCGAGGGGGTCCTGGGGGCTGTTTGCAAATCCAATCTCCTTTGGGAGAGATTCTCTCCCCCTCTTTCTGCCTCTCCCCAGACAGACAGGGGACGCCCCCGAGGAACCCTAATGCCACTCACTTGCTCTGGTGACGGAGAGATGGTTGGAGGATGTTCAGGGTCGTCCCTCGCCCTTCTCCTCTCTCTCCAAGCCCAAGGCAGGCTGGAGAGGGTGGTGGTGAGCTGAGGAGGTCCCTGCCCAGGAAGCAGGCAGGGTGATGGCACGGGGCGATCGGCTGGCTGTGAAAACAAGAGTCTGTCTTATTACCAAGGGACAGAGAAACTCGGCCAGCAGCAGGGGGTGCAGAACACCGCCCTAGTGCAGGGGTGACAGCGCCTCTGGGATCCCGACATCCCTGCACTTTACACACCTTCCTGGAGCCTCCCAACCCCCCTGGGCTGTCGGGACTGCGACCCCAACCCCACTGATGAGAACCAGGCCTGGGAGGGGAAGCTACTGGCACAGGGTCACACCAAGTGTCAGAAGAATGGATGGGACCCAGCAGGCCTTCTTTCCAGGCCCCTTCGCTAACCACTGCTGCACACTCCCTCCCACAGCTGGCAATTACAACCAGGCCCCCATGTCCACTCCCCCGGCTTTGAGAGGGAGTGTGCTCCGCTGGAGTGACTGGACCAGGGGACTGAGAACCAGGACTCCAGAGTTCCATTGCTGGGTTTCCTGTTGGTTCCACTGCTGGTTGTTTTCCTTTTCCTGTGGGACTTTGGGCAAGTTGCTCCCCCGTCTCTGGCTCTGTCCCCAGCAGTCAAACGGGGATTTCATACTTTCCCACTATTGGAAAGTGCTGGGAGAATTGCTCGGCCAAGAACCACGCCGGCCCCGGCCCCCGGTGCAGCATCGCGCTGGCCCCCGGCCAAGCACCGCGCCAGCCCCCGGCATGGCTCCCTGCCGAGCACCGCGCCAGGCCCCAGCCAAGTGTCCACACCGCCGGCCCAGCACCGCGCCGGCCCCCCGGCCCCGCGCCCCCGGCACGGCCCCCGGCGCAGCACCGCACTGGCCCCCGGCCGTGCACCGCGCCAGCCCCCGGCACGGCTCCCTGCCGAGCACAGCGCCAGCCCCCAGCCAAGTGTCCACACCGCTGGCCCAGCACCGCGCCGGCCCCTGGCCGAGCACCGTGCCGGCCCACGGCCCGGCCCACGGCCCAGCACCGCGCCGGCACCGGCCCCCGGCCCCCAGACAAGTGCCTGCGCACCCAGCCCCAGCTCCGGCCGAACACCACGCCGGCCCCCCGGCCAAGTGCCCCCGCCCCCGGCCGAGCACCGCACCGGTCCCCCGGCCAGCACCGCACCGGCCCCCGGCCGAGCACCGCGCCAGCCCCCGGCACGGCTCCCGGCCGAGCACCACACCGGCCCCCGGCATGGCTCCCGGCTGAGCACCGCGCCAGCCCCCAGCCAAGTGTCTGCACCGTCGGCCCAGCACCGCGCCGGCCCCCGGCCCCGCGCCCCCGGCACGGCCCCCAGCCCAGCACCGCGCCGGCACCGGCCCAGCACCGCACCGGCCCCTGGCCAAGTGCCCGCGCCCCCGGCCCGGCCCCCGGCCGAGCACCGTGCTGGCCCCCAGCCAAGTGCCCGAACCGCCGGCATAGCTCCGCGCCGGCCCCCGGCCGAGCACCGCGCCGGCCCCCGCCCGGCTCGCAGCCGAGCACCGCGCTGGCCCCCAGCCAAGTGCCCGGCCCCCGGTGCAGCACCGCGCCGTCCCCTGTCCAGCACCATGCCGGCCCCGGCCCCTGGCTGAGCATCACACCGGCTACTGGCCCGGCCCCCGGACCAGCACCGCGCCGGCCTCCGGCCCCCGGCCGAGCACCACGCCAGCCTCCGGCCAAGTGCCCGCACCGCCGGCCCAGCACCGCGCCGGCCCCCGGCCAAGTGCCCGCACCGCCAGCCCAGCACTGCGCCGGCCCCCGGCCGAGCACTGCGCCGGCCTCTGGCCCGGCACCCGGCCCAGCACCGCACTGGCCCCCGGCCGAGCACCGCACCGGCCCCGGCCCCCGGCTGAGCACCGCGCCGGCCCCCGGCCCGGCCCCCGGCCCAGCACTGCGCCGGCCCCGGGCCCCGGCCCAGCACCGCCCCCGGCCCCGGCCCTCATCCGAGCACCGCGCCAGCCCCCGGCCAAGTGCCCGTACCGCTGGCCCAGCACCGCGCCAGCCCCCGGCCCCGCGCCCCCGGCCCCAGCCCCTGCCGAGCACCGCGCATAGACAGCAAGGCGGTGGCAGAGCCAGAAAGAGAAGCCACCAGTCCTGACTCCTGTTCTAATGGACAACAAACCGCCCAGAAGCACGGCAGAGGGGAAAGTAAACCAGTCCGGTCCGGTACAGCGGAGCGGCAAGAGCCAGTACGCCATGCCGGACTGGACCGGCTTCCGCGGCGGAGATTTAAAGGGCCCAGGGCTCCAGCCGCTGTGGGGAGCCCTGGGTCCTTTAAAGCGCCGCTGGAGCTCCGGCAGCCGGTCTCCCGCGGTGATTTAAAGGGCCCAGAGCTCCGCGGCTCCCAGCCGCCTCTGCAACTGGTAGCTCCGGGGTGATTTAAAGGCCCTGGGGCTCCCAGCCACAGCCGGAGCCCCTGGGCCTTTAAATCTTGAAAGGCCCCGCCTCTTCCGGTTGAGGCTACACCCCCGCTCAGGACTCCGGCGTAATGGTAAATCCTTTAAGTTCCTTTCACCCCTGGGCAGGGATAGAGCCCTGGAATCAAGATGGTGGGGAAATTTCATTGAAACCGTTTCTGTCAGAAAATCCCATTCAGACTAAACCAGTTTGTTTCTTGAACTCATAACAAGTGGGATGAAAGTTCTTTGCAAAAAGATTTTCTTGCAAAACAAAAGCATCTCCTGTTTGTCACAGTGTGTTAAATTGTCTCCTCGCACACCAAGAGGAGACACTTAGATCTCGAAAATTAGATAAGATGCTTCAGTCTGAGCTAAGTAGTTGCTGCTCTTATCAATTTCAAAATAAAAAAATACAAATAAAATCAACTATTTCAGCTATTCTATTATGTCACACTCTGATCTGAGTAAATGTGATAGGACACCTCATATTATGCACTCCTCCTAGTGACACTCTCCAATGGATCTCCATCCTCCACCCACTGTGAGGTAAGTAGGAGCGGATCATTATTATCCCTACTTGAAAGAGGGAGAAGCTAAGGTTGAGAAAGGAGAATTGACTTGTCTTAGGTCACACAGCCAGTCAGTGGCAGAGTTGGGAATAGGACCCAAGAGCCCTGATTTTCAAACTAACCATCGGATCTTGAATTTGCGTGCAGGAGGTCAGCGCCTGACAGGGAAGGCCAAGCTTCAGAGCAGAGCGTGGGCCCCGCCCGCTGGCGCCATGGTAACCCCTGACTAAGGCGCCACTTTTGGAAAATGTGCTGAGGGGAAGTGGCTGCTTCCCCTGCACCGCCCTTAGCTACGCTACTGGTGGGGATCACTGCCGGGGCACTATTTCAGCCCCACATTTTCGGGTGGACCTCCCACCGTGGGAGCTGCAGAGCACTCCCCCGCGACACACAAACACACACACCCTGGTGTTGGGGAGGGGAACAGGGGAAAGGACAAAAGAAGCAAGAGAAGAAAAGAAAGGAGGGAGGGCTGGAGGAAAAGGTGAAACAAAAAGGACAAACCCCAATGTCCCCAGTGATTCTAAGGGACAAAATCCCAGGTGCGGAATAAAATTCTGCCTCCTTAGGCTCGTGTTTTCCATGCCTAGAATTCAACTCTCACCCGATGGATCAGACTGAACAGGTTTCAAACCTCGAGGAGGCTCTTACCTTCTACACAGGGACGTCTGCTTTCTAGTACAAATCACTAAAAGGGAAGGAGAAAACTCAACAGAGGTTCCTCCTGCCGCTCACGTACGTGAACTCGAATGTTCTCTCAGTCCTCAAAGAGAGACCTCGAGACAGAGACTTGCTGAAGCAAAGCCACAGGAGTCTCTGAGGTTTCCCGGGCCACTCGCCTCTGTCCTGCCTGGCTGATGTCAGCATCTCTCTGTGAGGTCACCACCTTTGACCAATAGTCTGAGGTCCTGCAAAAGGCCTTTGTGATGTCACTGCCACGCCCCTCCCTTGCTGTGCTAATGTCCTGCCCCTGGCCAGGCACCTGGGAGCTTTGAGCTACTCCCTGTGGATCACCCCACTCAAGGCGTGTTCATTCTAGGAAGCAAGCCGACTAGACAGTAAAACCTCAGACGCTGCTCCCAATGCTACACTCAGTTTTTCAGAAATTAGTAGACTTGATGGCCAGAAGAGACCATTAGAGCATGTAATCTGACCCCCTGCATGTCACAGGCCTCCTGTATGACACCATAGCTACTTTGGGGGCAAACACATTCCAGAAAGGCATCTAGTCTTCATTAAATGACAGCAAGAGAGGGCGAATTCACCACTTTCCTTGGTAGCTTGTTCCTGTGGTGAATCATTCTCGCTGTTGCAGGGGGTGCAGCAGGGGCTGGCTGCAGGCAGCGGGTGCCGGGCTGGCTGCAGGCAGGGGCTGGCTGGAGATGGGCTGGTGGGGGCAGGGGGTGCGGGGCTGGAGGCAGGGCAGGGGGTGCAGCAGGGGCTGGCTGCAGGTAGGGCAGGGGCCCCCCTGCTTCTACCACCTTGGCCCTTTAAATAGCTGCCGGAGCCCTGGGGAAGCTGCGGGGCTCTCGCGGCTATTTAGAGGACCGAGGCAGCAGAGGTAGCTGGAGCCCCGGCACTTTAAATAGCCCCCGGAGCCCCCTGCTACCCCAGGGCTCTGGTCCAACCACTAGACCCCCCCCATAAGCGCCACAGCTCCCTCTTCTCCTCCACTGGGTACATAAAACTACAAGTCCCAGAATCTCTTGCTTCCCCCGTCCCATCTCCTGAAGGGGCAGCCAATGGGCCGGAGCCGTTTGCTGATTGGCAGGTGCGCGGGCCAGTGGGGGGGAGCCCGTGCCCGGCGCGAGTTGGCAGCTGGCGATGGCCCAATGTACAGGCCCAACCACTCGGCCTTCTTCACTTTAAAGCGCTGCCCGTAGTCCGACAGGAACTCGTCCATCTGCTTGTCCAGCTCCTGCTTCAGCTCCTCCAGGGCCGCCTGTTTCTGGGGGTCCTCGCCCCGCAGCTCCCCCCGGCAGCGCTCCAGCAGCTCCTGGCGTTTCCCCTCCTGGCGTCGCTTCATCTCCAGGGGCTTCACTCTCAGACAGCTGCTCATGCTCTGGTGGCCACGGTCCTGCCGGGAGGGGGGCGAGATCGTCCATGAGAGACGGGAACTAGCATTACCCAGCCACAGGGGGAACTTCTGCCTCACACACCTGTAGCCCCCTCAACTCCAACCTACAGCCCCCTGCTAGCCCAGCCCTGCCCCCCGTCAGTCCTGTCGGTGCCCCTCACTCCCGACCCGCAGCCCCTCTGCACTCACCAGCTGCTGCACAAATTGTTCATATTCCCTCCTGGCAGCTTCTACTGCTTTTCTGTTTGCCTTCTCTCTCATCTCTGCCATCTCCGCCATCTGTGGTGGGAGAGGGAAAAGGGTAGGGGTGGGGATGGGATCCCCTCTGAACTGGGAGCCCCCCTTCCCCCACTCACCACCTTCTCCTAATTCCTCCAGGACCCTGCTTGCTGCTGTCACCCCCCCACTGGTGCCCCACTGGTGCCCCCTTTGTGGTGCCCCCTCCTGGCCCCCTAGTGCAATTGGCCAATGGCGGGTGGACCTGGGCTGAGAATGAACTGAAAACTGTCGGACTGGGATTTGGGCTTTCAGACCTCCCTAACCCCTTTGTATTGTTTTCAAATCAGTGGGGAAATGAGGGGAATCACCCAAAATTGTCCCCTCTACACATACGGACTGTATCAGGGGAGGAGAAAATCTTTAAAACAAACACAAAATATGAAAATCAATTTTTCTCCTACTTGTTGAAAATGAAAGCCAATTAAATTTGTCACTGAGCGATGCAGGGGGTAGCTCGGGGCGCAGGGGCCAGGACCGGGTTATTTATTGACTGATGTCGATGGGGTCAGGGCTGGATTCTGATCTCGGTGACCCCGCTGTAAATCAATCAACCTATGTGTCCTTTTGGACACTCACCTTCTCCCCATTCTTCCCAATACACCACCTCTATCTAATCTTATCTATCTATCTATCTATCCCCACACACCCCCTCTATCTATCGATCTATCTATCTATCCCCACACACCCCCTCTATCTATCTATCCCCACACACCTCATCATCTATCTATCTATCCATCCATCTATCCCCCTACACTCCCTCATATCTATCTATCTATCTATCCCCACACAACCTTCTTATCTATTGTGGAAGCAGAGAAAGAACTGACAGGAAGGGGATTGCACTGCATGACAGTTTGTTAGCAAGAGTTAGGCTAACTGTAACTTTAATAACGTGAGATTTGTAGACGCGAGGATTGTGTGAGGCGAGTGGGAAAGAACTGTGTGAGAAGTTGTTGCGACCTTGTGTAGATAATGTGTAGAAAATATTGTATGTAGACTAGAGTTAAAACAAGTGAGAAAAATAAGATATTAAAATGGCCTATGTATAAACAAAATGCAGCTGTTGCTTATTATTGTTTGTAATGAAAGGTATAAAGGTTTGCTGTAATTGTTTACCTGTAGAGAGACCTGTTTAGCTCTTTCCCTCTATGCAATTGTTAAAGAAAATAAAGTATCTGACTTGCTATACCCAAACAAAAAGTGAGAACTCTGTTATTCTCCGACAATTCTCCGACAATCGCCAGCTGAGCGGCGAACAGCAGAGGCTAACAGCGGGAGTTTGCCTGGGAGCTGTCCGAGAGGAGGTATGCTAAGTGCTGCATTGGGGGGGGTGTTGGTGGGCCTTGAGTGGGCCTGACTGGTATATAAGGGCAGTCAGCAGCGAACCAGCTGAGCGGCGAACAGCAGAGGCTAACAGCGGGAGTTTGCCTGGGAGCTGTCCAAGAAGAGGTACGCTAAGTGCTGCATTAGGGGGGCTGTGTTGGTGGGCCTTGAGTGGGCCTGACTGGTATATAAGGGCAGTCAGCAGCGAACCAGCTGAGCGGCGAACAGCAGAGGCTAACAGCGGGAGTTTGCCTGGGATTTCGTGTGGGGAGAGCGCACTGAGGCTTCCATCTGCAGGTTTCTCTGAGTAGTTCCCGCAACAGTTGAGGAAGCTCTTAAGAGGACGGTGATATGGAAGGTGAGCGATCAGCTGTTGTAACCTGCACAGGTTGTGCCATGTTTGTCTTTCTTCCACAGGACAGAAGCGACTTTGTCTGTACAAAGTGCAAGCTGGTCTCCATGTTGGAAGAGAAGGTTCGAGGGCTGGAGAAACGAGTGTCGACTCTGTGTTGCATAAGGGAAAATGAAGATTTCCTGGACAGACGTCAGGAGATACTTCTACGGCCACAATGTTCTGAAGATTCAGAGCAGGCGCAGCAGGGACAGAAGGATTGTGAGGAGGTTTGGCAGCATGTGACCTCCAGAAGGAGAAAGAGGAGCGTCCATGCACCAGCAATGGAGATACAGGTGAGCAATCGTTTCCATGTTCTCTCTACAGGTACTAATGCGGAGAGTGGACTAGATGACCCATCTGAGGGAAGGGAGCAGAAGGAGACTCCACCAATTGGAAGGCAAAAGATGCACTGTCCTAGGGATGGGGGTTCCACGACCACCACTCCCAAGAGGAGGAGGAGGGTGGTGGTGGTCGGGGATTCCCTCCTCAGGGGGGACTGAGTCATCTATCTGCCGCCCCGACCGGGAAAACCGAGAGGTCTGCTGCTTGCCAGGAGCTAGGATACACGATGTGACTGAGAGACTGCCGAGACTCATGAAGCCCTCGGATCGCTACCCCTTCCTGCTTCTCCACGTGGGCACCAATGATACTGCCAAGAATGACCTTGAGCGGATCACTGCAGACTACGTGGCTCTGGGAAGAAGGATAAAGGATTTGAGGCACAAGTGGTGTTCTCGTCCATCCTCCCTGTGCAAGGAAAAGGCCGGGGTAGAGACCGTCGAATCGTGGAAGTCAACGAATGGCTACGCAGGTGGTGTCGGAGAGAAGGCTTTGGATTCTTCGACCATGGGATGGTGTTCCAAGAAGAAGGAGTGCTAGGCAGAGACGGGCTCCCCCTCTCCACGAAGAGAGGGAAGAGCATCTTCACCAGCAGGCTGGCTAACCTAGTGAGGAGGGCTTTAAACTAGGTTCCCCCGGGGGAAGGAGACCAAAGCCCTGAGGTAAGTGGGGAAATGGGATCCTGGGAGGAAGCACAAGCAGGAGAGCGCAGGGGAGGACTCCTGTCTCATGCTGAGAAAGAGGGACGATCAAGGAGTTATCTTAAGTGCCTATACACAAATGCAAGAAGCCTGGGAAACAAGCAGGGAGAACTGGAAGTCCTGGCACAGTCAGGGAACTATGATGTGATTGGAATAACAGAGACTTGGTGGGACAACTCACATGACTGGAGTACTGTCATGGATGGATATAAACTGTTCAGGAAGGACAGGCAGGGCAGAAAAGGTGGGGGAGTTGCGTTGTATATAAGAGAGGAGTATGACTGCTCAGAGCTCCGGTATGAAACTACAGAAAAACCTGAGAGTCTCTGGATAAAGTTGAGAAGTGGGAGCAACAAGGGTGATGTCGTGGTTGGAGTCTGCTATAGACCACCAGACCAGGGGGATGAGGTGGATGAGGCTTTCTTCTGGCAACTAGCAGAAGTTGCTAGATCGCAGGCCCTGGTTCTCATGGGAGACTTTAATCACCCTGATATCCGCTGGGAGAGCAATACAGCGGTGCACAGGCAATCCAGGAAATTTTTGGAAAGTGTAGGGGACAATTTCCTGGTGCAAGTGCTGGAGGAACCAACTAGGGGCAAAGCTTTTCTTGACCTGCTGCTCACAAACAGGGAAGAACTAGTAGGGGAAGCAAAAGTGGATGGGAACCTGGGAGGCAGTGACCATGAGATGGTCGAGTTCAGGATCCTGACACAAGGAAGAAAGGAGAGCAGCAGAATACGGACCCTGGACTTCAGAAAAGCAGACTTTGACTCCCTCAGGGAACAGATGGGCAGGATCCCCTGGGAGAATAACATGAAGGGCAAAGGGGTCCAGGGAGAGCTGGCTGTATTTTAAAGAATCCTTATTGAGGTTGCAGGAACAAACCATCCCGATGTGTAGAAAGAATAGTAAATATGGCAGGCGACCAGCTTGGCTAAACAGTGAAATCCTTGCTGATCTTAAACGCAAAAAAGAAGCTTACAAGAAGTGGAAGATTGGACAAATGACCAGGGAGGAGTATAAAAATATTGCTCAGGCGTGCAGGAGTGAAATCAGGAAGGCCAAATCACACTTGGAGTTGCAGTTAGCAAGAGATGTTAAGAGTAACAAGAAGGGTTTCTTCAGGTATGTTAGCAACAAGAAGAAAATCAAGGAAAGTGTGGGCCCCTTACTGAATAAGGGAGGCAACCTAGTGACCGAGGATGTGGAAAAAGCTAATGTACTCAATGATTTTTTTGCCTCTGTCTTCACGCACAAGGTCAGCTCCCAGATTGCTGCACTGGGCAGTACAGCATGGGGAGAAGGTGACCAACCCTCTGTGGAGAAAGAAGTGTTTCGGGACTATTTAGAAAAACTGGACGTGCACAAGTCCATGGGGCCGGATGCGCTGCATCCGAGGGTGCTAAAGGAGTTGGCGGGTGAGATTGCAGAGCCATTAGCCATTATTTTTGAAAACTCGTGGCGATCGGGGGAGGTCCCAGATGACTGGAAAAAGGCTAATGTAGTGCCCATCTTTAAAAAAGGGAAGAAGGAGGATCCGGGGAACTACAGGCCAGTCAGCCTCACCTCAGTCCCTGGAAAAATCATGGAGCAGGTCCTCAAGGAATCAATTATGAAACATTTAGAGGAGAGGAAAGTGATCAGGAACAGTCAGCATGGATTCACGAAGGGGAAGTCGTGCCTGACTAACCTAATTGCCTTCTATGATGAGATAACTGGCTCTGTGGATGAGGGGAAAGCAGTGGATGTGTTATTCCTTGACTTTAGCAAAGCTTTTGATACGGTCTCCCACAGTATTCTTGCCGCCAAGTTAAAGAAGTATGGGCTGGATGAATGGACTGTAAGGTGGATAGAAAGCTGGCTAGATCGTCGGGCTCAACGGGTAGTGATCAATGGCTCCATGTCTAGTTGGCAGCCGGTTTCAAGTGGAGTGCCCCAAGGGTCGGTCCTGGGGCCGGTTTTGTTTAATATCTTTATTAATGATCTGGAGGATGGTGTGGACTGCACTCTCAGCAAGTTTGCAGATGACACTAAACTAGGAGGCATGGTAGATACACTAGAGGGTAGGGATCGGATACAGAGGGACCTAGACAAATTAGAGGATTGGGCTGAAAAAAACCTGATGAGGTTCAACAAGGACAAGTGCAGAGTCCTGCACTTAGGACGGAAGAATCCCATGCACTGCTACAGACTAGGGACCGAATGGCTAGGTAGCAGTTCTGCAGAAAAGGACCTAGGGGACACAGTGGACGAGAAGCTAGATATGAGTCAACAGTGTGCTCTTGTTGCCAAGAAGGCTAACGGCATTTTGGGCTGTATAAGTAGGGGCATTGCCAGCAGATCGAGGAACGTGATCGTTCCCCTTTATTCGACATTGGTGAGGCCTCATCTGGAATACTGTGTCCAGTTTTGGGCCCCACACTACAAGAAGGATGTGGAAAAATTGGAAAGAGTCCAGCGGAGGGCAACAAAAATGATTAGGGGTCTGGAGCACATGACTTATGAGGAGAGGCTGAGGGAACTGGGATTGTTTAGTCTCCAGAAAAGAAGAATGAGGGGGGATTTGATAGCAGCCTTCAACTACCTGAAGGGGGGTTCCAAAGAGGATGGAGCTCGGCTGTTCTCAGTGGTGGCAGACGACAGAACAAGGAGCAATGGTCTCAAGTTGCAGTGGGGGAGGTCCAGGTTGGAAATCAGGAAAAACTATTTCACTAGGAGGGTGGTGAAACACTGGAATGCGTTACCTAGGGAGGTGGTGGAGTCTCCTTCCTTGGAGGTTTTTAAGGCCCGGCTTGACAAAGCCCTGGCTGGGATGATTTAGCTGGGAATTGGTCCTGCTTTGAGCAGGGGGTTGGACTAGATGACCTCTTGAGGTCCCTTCCAACTCTGATATTCTATGATTCTATGAATTTGGGGGCTCGTCCGGGATGACAACGCCTGCAGAGGTACCGGCAGCTGCTACGGATCGTTCCCCTTCGAACCCCATGGCGCCACAATAGAGGTAAGAGACCTTTTAAAATCTCTATTGGGGTGTCAAGGAAGGACTGTCCGTGGAGCCGTCTGTCCCTGTTGGGCTCACGCCATCCGAACTTATTGACTGTGCAGCAAGATCTGATGCAGAGCGGTTCTGGGGCATTGTTTTGCCGCCCCCAATAAGGTAGTTGTATGTGGTTCTGGGACCTGTTAGTTTGGCCGACCCCATATGCATATAAAAAATGCATAGGTATGCACCTGTGCTGAGGGGTTGTTACCGCCTCAAGAGGGGTTGTTACCGCCTCATAGTGTATTGAGTCTGGACATAAGGTACAGATGCATCGTGGTATTTGGAAATAGAGGCCTTGGGTGTGTGTGTGTGTGTGTGTGTGTGTGTGTGTGTGTGTGTGTGTGTGTGTGTGTGTGTGTGTGTGTGTGTGTAAACACCAGTGCGAATTGAGAGTTACCAGAAGATGCCCAGAGTACTCTGCGAAGTCTTTTGGCTCGTGACCAGAACTACTCTAACACAAGCCCGGTAACTAGAGGATCTTTTAGGAGATCTGACTCACGGTGGGCTGACTCGGCCTGGCATCGTCCGGCAAGGAAGCTACCTGGGTCTAGGAGTGTGTGAACCCATCTTCCCTCCCCTTTCCTCTCTGTGTGAGCCACTGACAGTCTGATCATCTCGCTGGATGCAAAGAGAATGAGCGGCGCCGTCTCTCTGAGACTAGCCGACGCTCTTTGCTGAAGGGAGGTGTAGGAGGGTTGTGGTCATCCTCGTTAGCCTCTCCTGTGAGAGTATTCTATAGGGAGTTGTGACAATGCGGTTCTGGCGGGACCCAACCGAGAGTGCCAACTCAGGACAAATTGCTCAAACAGGGCAGTTACAGCCCGAGGCCGGGGTTCTTCCACCTCTAAGGCAAACCAAACCAGCCAGACTGAAACTTCGGTCTCATCCCACTGGCTAACCGCAAGTCTCACAAGCAATCTCCTTAGACACTCCAGTTTCCCAGTATTACCACCAGTGCCACTCGTTATGGGGACAAATGGTTATGAAAACCAATACCCCAGTAAAAGAAAAAGGTTCTCCTGATCCCAAAGGACCAAGCCCCAGACCCAGGTCAATATACAAATCAGATCTTACCCACAAATCACGCTGTTGCCAATCCTTTAGAATCTAAAATCTAAAGGTTTATTCATAAAAGGAAAAAGACAGAGATGAGAGTTAGAATTGGTTAAATGGAATCAATTACATACAGTAATGGCAAAGTTCTTGGTTCAGGCTTGCAGCAGCGATGGAATAAACTGCAGGTTCAAATCAAGTCTCTGGAATACATCCCCAGCCGGGATGGGTCCTCAGTCCTTTGTTCAGAGCTTCAGTTTGTAGCAAAGTTCCTCCAGAAGTAAGAAGCAGGATTGAAGACCAGATGGAGATGAGGCATCAGCCTTATATAGTCTCTTCCAGGTGTAAGAACACCTCTTTGTTCTTACTGTGGAAAATTACAGCAAAATGGAGTCTGGAGTCACATGGGCCAGTCCCTGCATACTTTGCTGAGTTACAAGGCGTATCTGCCTTCTCTCAATGGGTCCATTGTATAGCTGATGGTCCTTAATGGGCCATCAAGCAGGCTAGGCAGAGCTAATCTCAGTTTGTCTGGGATGTCACCCAGAAGCATAGCATAAGTTTGCCATACAGGCAGTATAGAGCCAATATTTATAACTTCAACTACAAAATTGATACACACATATAGACAGCATAATCATAACCAGTAAACCATAACCTTGTCCTAGGCACCCCATTTGACCCCCTTTATACAAGATTTGCGTGCCACTACAGGACCTTGGTTGCAACAATGATCTATACGGTCCCAGTTTATGTCAATAACGTCACACCCCCAACGCAAAATTGATGCAGGAAGGGATGACACAAACATCACTGACTGCATCCCAAGAGCTCCCCATCCTGGGTTCTGTCTCACTACAGCTAGTATTGGGGTAGGAGCCATACCAGTGTGTAACAGAAATGGTTTATCAAAATCATGTTCAACCACATGATTGAACCTCTTTACAAACTCAAGGTAAAACTTAGTTAGAACAATAGTGGATTGGATCTGCTCTGGCAGCATGGTTCCTGTTTGTGTCATGTGATCTTGCCAAGAGCTAAAGAAAACAGCTACTTTATCCATACAAGCTCGGGCAAATGTTTGGAACCCAATTAACATCGAATAAATGCAGATATTAATGTTCTTCATAGTACAGGAATCTTGGCATTTAGCCATGAAAGCAATATGGTAGTGTGCCTCAGTCTTCCTTTTCATACAGCACATTAGGTCTGGAATGCCTTTTCCCCTGTGAAAAGTTCCCATATTGTTTATAGGCATTAACTGTGAAACCCCAGTGTAACAAGGCCTTTTAACATAACGTGTGTTCTCATGTATTCCTTTTAACATGTTCAAGGGATTCTCCAAAAGATTAGGCACATTGTATATTTTTACAGTTTGTGGCAATAGCAACACATTCATTACAAAATTTAGCAATAACAACAAGTTCATTGCAAGTGTCCATCTACAATCATGTTTGTCATGCCACACCTTTGGCTCAATACCATTGGAGTTTGGGCATTTTAGGGTTAACCTGTGGCTTCCCTTTGCAAAATTCAGTTTTCTCTTTCCTCCTTGTCCTGCAGGATCAAACCCTGATTTCTCTTGCTTAACAGAATTCACTGGCTGATGGGGTGGGCCCTCTGTGCTAACAGCTATTACCAAGTCCTCCCTTTCCCAGCCAGGCAAGTAATTTGCACTACCCCAGACCACAGCCAGTCCACCAGTTTTCATATCCTTAACTGCTATCATTTCCAAGGCTGGACTCTGCCTTAAAGAGATACCACACAAATCCAAAGAGTCTGCGGGTGAGACTTTGCTCGCTCTCCCCCGCATCCTCAAGCATTCAGCCATAAAACTGCTCTGCTCTGACACATCAGTAACCAAATCTGTCCTCAAACCCTGAAGCATAAACTGCTCATTTAAAGAATCAGAAAGGAGACATTCCTGTTCCAACACCATTGTCTCCCCAACAGGTTGGCCCCACACAGGCACTTGGTTATAGGGCTGCCTCAATTCCTTAACAACTTTTACTTCCTCTGAGACCTTCTCAAAGCTACTCACACTGGATCTTTTAAAAGGAAAGTCAGTGGATCCATTCACAACAGACAATTTTTGGCTGCTAGGAACTGAAACTTCCTTGATTAAATCACTCTCACACCCTTCAGTTGCAGGGAACTGCTTGCACCGAGTACCATGAGGATTCCTTTCTCCAGGAGCTTTTCTAAGCAGCAATTCACCCCTCACAGAAATTCTGCCCTTACCCTCTTCACCTAGGGCTTGCTCTAAAGGAACACTTTCCTGAGCAACAACAGACTCTGTCTGGGTCTTACTTACATTCAGGATCACCTTTGGCCCATCAGGCAGATCTCTACACAATCCCCTTTCAGGCGAACCCATAGACTTCCTTGATAAAAGGTTAGAAATATTTCCCTTCTCTTTGCCACACACAAGCTTAGGAATTTTTTCCTTTTTGCTACAAGTTGTTAAACTGTCCGTAGGTACCACAACCAAATTACCTTTCTGCTCTCCTTGTGCCCTGGCTAGGGCATCACCCTGATCAGACAGAGTTGTTACACCCTTCTCCAACCACACATGAGCAACAGGCCAAATACAAGCACCAGAATTGTCTGGTCTCTGGGATT